>NC_044925.1:19059431-19116698 GCF_003576645.1 Ipomoea triloba | reverse complement strand
ATATATATATATATATATATATATATATATATATATATATATATATATATATATATATATATAAGAAAAATAGAAAGAGTTTTAAAAAAATGCTGCCAAATGACAACATTGCTGCCATGTAAGCAACAAAAATAAATAAATAAAAATTAGAGTGATTTCCATTTTTGGTCCTACTGTTATTAGGGCATTGCCAATTTTAGTCCACCACATTAATTTTTGCCACATTTTAGCCAATCTTTTTATGTCATTGCCACTTTTAGTCCACTGTTACTATTTCCGTGAGTTGGCCGTCAAATACAAGGGTATTATTGTCTTTTCATGACGTGGTCTTTTAATTTACCTTTGCCTTGTGGTTTGACTGAGAAAAAAAAAAGTAAATTTAATATATAGCCTAAGTTAACGAAACACCTGCAACAGAACCCATTCCAACAATGCCAATAACATTATCTTCACCTTCTAACTCTAACACCTTCCATCCATGCTGCCACATTCATTCTCTTCATCAATGAATCTCCATTCTCATTCCCTTCTCCCCTTTCTCATCATTCTTTCTGCAATTCATCTCTGTTTTTCTCAGCCACAAAACATCCAGACTTTCTACCCCTTCGCCCTGCCTCCGCTCCGGCCGCCGCCGATTCCAACTACACCAGTTCAACCTTCGTTACTGCCGCCGTCTCCTCCTCCGCCGCCATTGTTGCCTCCGTAGCCATCGTCGACGAAGAAGGCGGTCAGAACTACAATCGGAGGTACCGCGGCAGGTGTACTAGTTTTATCAAGGATTTTTTTCGTCATTTTCGTTAGGTATTCGCAGAGTAGGAGGGAGAGAGGCGGCGGAATTGCTGCAAGTAATCCTTATGATGACCCTTACCCTAATGGAAGTAGGGGTGTAGGTGATTGAGACGAGTTTTCGAGGTTTGGAGGGAAGGTGAAAGGGGTGATTGTTGATGAGGAAGGGATGGATGTGCTACACTGGAGAAAACTGGAGAGTGGAGATGCGAAGGAGAGCTTCAAAAGGCAGGTTTTCAATAATGGCGAAAAAGTGGAAGAGAAAAGGATGATTAGGAGAGGGAGTAGCAAGAAGAATGGTGTTGGAACGCCGATTCATGAAATTCCTCTACTTAGAGGCAAGTCTTCAACCTCTCACCAGTAGCTTCGCCATTGCCTCTTCAGCAGTGCTCCGCCGCAGCCGCCACCAGTAGCTCCACCACTGTTTGTTCAGGCGATTCCTAGTGCTGCTCCGCCTCCACCGCCGCCGCCTCCGCTTCTGGCGGTTGAAAAGAAGATTGCTCCGCCGCCTCCACCGCCAGGGCCAGTGCCATTTAAAAGGATTAAGTAGAAGACCACATCATGAAAGACAACAATACCCCTATATTTGACGGTCAACTCACAGAAATAGTAACGGTGGACCAAAAGTGGCAATGACATAAAAAGACTGGCTAAAATATGGCAAAAATTAATGTGATGGACTAAAATTGGCAATGCCCTAATAACAGTAGGACCAAAAATGAAAATCACTCTAAAAATTATTTTACACAAAATAATGCCACGTCATCTTGTAATTGGTAAAATCTTTTGGATGAGGATAGTCTTATAAATCATTCCAAATTGTTCACACCTTTTCTGCTTGTTGGCTGAGACTACTCTCTGGCCTCTGCTATCACTTTTAAAACCCTTTAGGCCATCTCCAATGTATTGGTAAAACGGCAAAATATAGCGTCATTCCACTACCCACCAATTTTTTGGTCTCCAACCAGCGACAAATGGTAAAATATTTGTTAGTGGTGCTGGCATACAAAATGCATGAAAAAGCAAACATCATAATTACACTCTCCAAAAATATGAAATTCATGGCCTTCGCCAGTAGAAACTTGCAAAACCCATTGCGACAAGAAATGTTTGTGTTTTTGGGAACAAAAAAAGCTTATAGATTACAAATCCCACTTAAACAAATGATATAGCATAGTAGCATACGTCCAAATTACACTATCAATTAGGAATCAAATAAACATAGATTTGCAACCCTCAAAACATTTCGAAATCTCCCATTTCGAAGTTCTCCGATCTTTATTTTCTTAGAATATAATCAAACATAGACAAATGTCATAAAAATATATAATGTTTCAAAAAAAACTTACAGTTGTTGGGGAAGCTAAGGAAATGAAGTGAAATGTCATTTTTTACCCTCATTTTTAACAGCCCAAACATCTATTTAACGAAGAGGAGGATAATAGCCACTTTTGAAATAACTAAGGGGACAAATGTGCTTTACATAAACAAGCGTTGTCGGGGGTCTAATGTCGCAATTAAACTTAACATGATGAAAGCTTTTGATCAAGCAATTTTATTGCGGTTCGGGTTCTTAGTAAATTTCGTTAATCTGATTATGAATTTTCTTAGTGCAACTCGTCTTTCAGTGCTTATTAATGGAGTTTCCTATGGATTTTTCCAGCCTTCTAGGGGTGTAAAACAAGGGGATCCGTTGTCTCCATTACTGGTTATTCTAGTTTCTGAGGCCCTATCTCGTTCGTTGATTTTACATTATGGGTCGGGACTTATTTCCCCATATGAATCTTTGTTAAGCTGCCCAACAGTGTCGCATCTTCACGGATGATATTATAATATTTGTTAATGGAGGTGTGAATTCTTTGAGAAATCTGTCCAAGGTTTTGAGAGTCTATCAGCAGGCTTCCCGGCAAAGAATTTATTTTGATGAAAGTTTTTTTTGTCACCTCTAAACATTGTAATTTGCACCGCATTACTACTATGGAAGGGGTATTGGGTATGAAACACTCTTCATTGCCTTTTCGTTATTTGGGAGTGAATCTTTTTCAAGGCCGCAACAGGGTAATTTTTTATCAGTATATTTTGGAAACTGTGGATAAGAAGCTCCAAGGTTGGCAACGCAAGTTTTTGACTCCGGGAGGTTGTCTGATTCTAATAAAGCACGTTTTGACATCTATTCCTCTTTATACAATCGCAGTAGTCCAATTGCCTCGCCAAGTAATTAAAGAACTTAGTGAAAGTTCGCTAGATTTTTTTAGGGAACTTATGAGGGAAAGCCTAAGTTTCATTGGGGTTCTTGGAATAATATTTGTTTGCCTACTGATGAAGGAGGGTTGGGAATACGAAATATGACTGATGTTCAACATGCTTGTTCGGTGAAGTTCGGTGAAGCTTTGGTTTAACTTTAAGTGCAAAGGTTCTTTGTGGGCTGAGTTCATGACAGTCCGTTATTCTGAGAGCTCAGCCCGGGCTAAAATTATTGCATGGACCATGGTCCACACAGCTGTGTGGACCAAAAATAAAAAAATAAAAAGTACATTATTTTTATACTGAAGATACATTATTTTTGTACTGTAGGTACATTATTTGACAGTATATATCAAATAATGTACCTTCAGTACAAAAATAATGTACTTTTTATTTTTGGTCCACACAGCTGTGTGGACCATGGTCCATGCAATAATGATTGACTGGGTCTCATATATGGCGTCATATGTTGCAAATTTCTAAGCTCGTGGATGATCATATTTGCAAAGTTGGCAGTGACACTACTTGGATTTCGTCTACAATGGGTGATTTTACATTGGCATCGGCGTATGATATGCTTAGACCAAGGATGGGTTCAACACTGTCTTCAAAATGTGTTTGGGCGCCAGGAATCTCTACTAAGTGCTCAATATTTATGTGGAAGCTTCTCCGGAGGTACTTGCCATTCCCAGACTACCTAGAGAGGTTTGGGATTTGTCTACCTTCTATTTGTCCTTTTTGTTTTAATGCGAGTGCATCTTTGGAGCATTGTCTATTTTCCCGTGCTAATGTTTTTGGCGTGTGGCATAGTTTTGCTACAATTTTTAGAATTTCCCTTGATAATGTTCGATCGGTAAGAGTTGCATGTCATAAATGGTGGTTATCCGCTTCGCCTAGGACTGCTGCGGGTTTTTTTGCTACCTCCTCCCTTGTCCTATTCTTTGGGTAGTGTGGACTTTGTATAATGCTGCTCTGTATGATGGTGCTCCATTATCCTCTGATGTTGATATTTCCAAGATTAAAAGGGAAACTTTGTTGGTTTCTTTGGTTCATCCTGTTTGCAAAAGTGGTTTATTAGATCAATTCTTGGTTTTAGAGGGGATTGTTGCTAAATTTGTCTCCCCCCGAGGCGCATGGTGACTTGGGTTAAGTGGCATAACCCCCCTTCAGGGTATCTCAAGTCACCATGGGTTAAGAGGCATAACCCCCCTTCAGGGTGTCTCAAGTTAAACACTGATGCGTTATTTTCAATAAATAAAGCGGCAGGTGGGGCGTGTTTGAGGAACTCGGTAGGCTTTCTCATTGCGGGATTATCTTTTCCATTGCTTGCCTCCTCGGCGCTCGAGGCGGAGGTATTGGCATTAGATTTTTGTCTTGTGTTGCTGTGATATGGCGTTTATGATACTGACACATGTTGAAGTTGATTCTCTTGCACTGGTGCGTTATGTTATGCTACCTCGTCCACAATATTGATCCCATGGAGAGTTCGTGGTGCACTTATTCAGATACATTCACGGTTGGTTTCTTGGTCTTCATCAATTGTTCATGTTTATCATGAAGCTAATCGTGTCGCGGATGCTATAGCTTCATAGGGTTTGCTTTGCACATCAGTTTCTGTGTTTTCTTTGTTTAGCTTGTTACCAGAAAGTATGACTTACACGAGGCTTTGCTGCTCGAGATCTATTCGTCTATAATAAATCTTATACTTTGCTTTAAAAAAAAACTAACACCACTAACCCAATTGCATATGAGACACTACCAAAAAAAATGACAAGCAATATGAAGATGAAGACAATGATATACCTATCAAAAAATGAGCTAACAAAACTTATAGTAATTTCAACCAAAAGTAGTATCTTCTACCTAATACCATATCAACTGCAGTAAGGCTGCCAGTATCCCTGCAAATTTAGCATTGGCAATATGACATGGCAAGAGAGAGAAAAAAAAAATTTTTATCTTAAGTTGATGTGTATTGACAAGGGGGAGAGAATTGGCTAAATTAGCAGAGAGAATTTGCTAATTTGTCATGATGCACCTTTTGTGCTGCCAACCCACCTTTTGTTTCCTTTTTTATTTTGATTATTTCTGTTAATATTATTTTAGTATTATGTTTATAATATAATAATAATAGGAAAGTGAGACTCATTTTTGAGAGAAAGAGAGATTTGCAGGGATGTAGAATAAAAATGTATAATTTACTACTTTGATGATGTGGAAGTGGGACCCATTTTAAAAAATGTGAGGGATTTACCGGTATAAGGATAGCCTAAGTATTTAGATAATTGTTTGTTAAAAAATGAAAATTAAACATTATTTTTAATGCCAACTATAATTAACTTCTCCTATATAATCTTATGTTGATATACTTTGAATTACCTATTTAAATACAAATATTGACATTAAATCAGCCGCGCAATGCGAGTGAAAAACTAACCATCATTATTGCAGACCGTGGTAAAAACAAACCACCTTTCCAAAAGCATATAAATTACATTATTCTAATTTATAAAATACATTATTCTAACATATAGCATACATTATTCTAACTCATAAAATACATTATCTTATCCCATAAATTGCATTATTTTAACACATAAAGTACATTATAGATTATTCTAACTCATAAAATACATCATCTTAAAATTTTCATTATTCTAACAATATAAAGTACACTATTCGAACATATAAATTATATTATTTTAACTCATAAAATACATTATCTTATCCCAAAAATTTTATTATTCTAACACATAAAGTACATTATTCTAATTCATAAAACACATTATCTTACATCAAAATGTTCATTATTCAAACACGCACGCAAAACAAAGAATTTTTTTAATATCAAAACGACGTCGTTTTGGACCGTGGTCTGCACAATAATTTGCCATATATATTATGAACCCTAGTACAAGTGATCTTTGGGCTTCAATGCACTAAAAATAACATGATAGATTTTTTCAAAAAAAAAAACATAATAGATTTAATTGCACCTTTAAAAAGTTTGAGGATCTAATTGATTTTTCTAGTAAAGTTCAAAGACCTATTTAACCATTTTTTCAAAATATAATGGTAGATTTTAATTTTTCCAAAATATAATGGTAGATTTTAATTTTTCCGGGTCTATAGGGCAAATGCAATCATGAATGAATATAGGGGAGAGGAGAGCAATTAGTGACAAGGAATGTGAGGCCATATAGTTGCAGCAAGTAGCATTAAGGTTGAAATTAGGAAGGATGAATCAAAATTCATTTAGATTAGTGCATCAAAGGCTATCTTTATTCTTTATTCTTTACCCTCTACAAGTCCTAGGGCTTCTCCCAAATTTAAAGTATTTCTCATGGTTCTCCTTCCAATGCCTCCATTGCCTTTCCTCATCATTGCTGCAAATTCCCCATAGTCAATCTGTCCATCCTGCAGTGTACAAACACACTTGTATTCATCATTAATCTTCTTTGTATAGTATGATAATAGGATTATATAAGGGCCTTTTCTCTCCAACATAGTTTTTTTTTTTTTTTAATTTTGGATTAAAAAAAAAAAGTATTGTTATCCAACTTAACAAAAAAAAATTGGAAAATATTACTCCAAATGCAAAAATACATATGACCCTTTATTCGATTTTGCCTACAAGGCCAGTTCAATAATCAGATTAAAGAACCACAAGGACAAAATTAATTGCTCTAAAAATTATTCTCCTTACATTTTATGTTTCCAGAATAATCAATAGGGCCAGACACATGATTACAAATTATAGTCCATCATGTAATTCCATACACAAGTATACGGCAAATTATTCTGTGGACTCAGGTCCATCTTGCAAGGTGAACCTGGTCCAAAATACACAATTTACATACTGAATGTTCACAATTTATATATTGAATGTTCACAACTAAATGTTCACAATTTACATACTGAATGCTCACAATTTGAATCGTGAACATTCAGTATGTAAATTGTGAACATTCAATATGTAACTTGTGATGGGACTATGGTATAACTATTGCAAATATACAGATAAAAGTTCATAAACAAAAATCTAAGACAATGAGATGTTAATGCAATTGAGTCCCTGAGACACTAGCCCATAAAGAAGTTCAATTTATTATGCATTTTTTATTATAAAAGATATATAAACTTATATAAAAAGTGAATACTAATGCCACAAGTATTATATATAATATAAGTGCCGGTGAGGGTGCAGGCCCCGCCCCCGCCCTCATACCCACGCAGGTATAAAAAATTTCCCTCATCCACGCACCCATTATCTAAATTGTGCGGATATTTTAATATCCATTGGGGAAGGATGCAGAGAACCAATCGGAGGCAGGTAGAATTGCCATCTCTAAAAACCTACCTATACCTAATCTTATGGTCATTTAACCCCTACAAATACAACCACCTACTTATTTAACAACCATCACTTACCCACCTTTACTACCGCTGCCTATCTATTTCCCACAACCACAACCGTACCTACACCTCACCACCATTACTGTCACTGCTTACTGTCTCCAACCATCATCGGATTTCAAAAACTTCATGTTTGATAATAAGATCTTAAATTTTATAAAGCTGGAGATGGGGAATGGAAACTTTCTTTGTAACTAAAGACACCCTAAACTAGCTGATTATTGAAATCCTAAACTAGGTTCAGTAACTAAAGGCCAAGAAGAAGGTTACATTGGATAACAAACTTTAGTCAGAGAAATAGAAGGGTGCAAACCTGAAAGATGGAGGTCAGTAAGCTCCATTTACTACTAAATTGTGATCACAAAACAATTAAATGCATATTTACTACTCAAACATTCATATCATGATGCCCTCTTCAAACTATGATGCACAAAAACTCTCACGGGGGAGCGTTTCTGTGTTTAGGATATGTTTCACTCTCATAAACTCAGGGAAACTCTCCCAAAGAGATTCAGTGATGTTTCCATGATTTATTTTTTTTTGAGATCTGTTTCGAAAGGGTAATCAAAGGGGAAAAAAATGGTCAAAAGAAATGTGGGTTCTTATCCCTTACCTCAACCCTTATATACCTACTTTTTTAGTGTATTAATTTTAGAGTTAATACCATCTAGGGTCCTCCGAGTATAATGGTTTTGCCACGTTTAGTCCTAAACATTCAAATTAACCGCCCGTGATCCTTCGACTTTCAAATTGTTATCATGCATGGTCCAAGTTAACCATCCATGGTCTTTCAACTATCAAATTTTAACCAGTTATGATCCTTCTAGGAGGACCGAGGTTGGTTAAATTTTGAAAGTAAGGACCATAGGTTGTTACTTGGACCACAGATGGTAACAATTTGAAAGTCGAAGTACCACGCGTGGTTAATTTGAAAATTTAGGACTAAACGTGGCAAAACCACTATACTTGGAGGACCTAATATGAGGTTATCTCTTAATTTTAATTATGACACTGGTAGACATTTATGTATATTTAAGGAAAAAGATATTGAGAAATATACCCATATATTTGTTATATTTGAACATTTCCCCCACATTTGTGTCCTACATTTCTTAAAATTGTTGTTTCCCGTGTGCTGTATTTCTGTTTCCATGCTACCTAGCTTCAAAGGTTCAAACTATTTAAGGAGCTGGTATGCTTGCCTGTTACTCCCTAAATACCTAGCACCTAAAGTAGAATATGAAGGGCAGAAGACATACGTTATCTTGATCGATTTCTTTGATCATTTCATCGAGATTAAGCTCACTTAGACCAAATTGTTTGCAGGCTTGCTGAAGTTCATCAATGGTTATGTAACCACTACCATCTTTGTCAAAGAAAGAGAAGGCCGAAACTAGGTTTTCTTCTCTTTCCAGCTTGTTCAAGTGTACAGTAGCGGCTAGAAATTCTCCATAGTCTATTGTGCCATTGTTATCAATATCTGCCTGTCAAATAAACCAAGTAGAATCCTATCAGCATAGCCGTTCACTTCAATGAGAATTGAGAAGAAAACAACAAATATACACGTGCAAACAGAGGGTGGTGAAACTGAAGTAAGCAAATTCAGAAAAGCACAGGGTGAATAGCAAATAGGACTCTTGAGAATCATACAGCATCCATAAGATCCTTGATCTCAGACTCCATAAGTTCAGATCCAACTCGTCTTAAACCTTCTTTGAGCTCATCAAAGGTTATAGTTCCACTATTGTCTGTATCTATCATTCTGAAGAGCTCCTTGAGACCACCAATTTCTTCTTCTGATAGCCTCTCGGCAATTACCTTCAAGAAATTCGAAAAACCAGTCAATTTTTAAGATAGATAAGTGTGAGATACAAATGGAAGTAGGACCACCGCTTAAGGCAGGAGTCACCTCTGTATATACCGAAATGGAAGAATCGCAATCTTAACTTGTCTATGGAAAATAGCTAGGCTATTTAGACATAATTTCGTTATTTTCCATATAGCACAATACCTTTAACCATTTTACACTTGGCGACCCATTCTTTGATGTGTAGCAAAGAGAAACCTAAATATTAACTAGTAGTAACAAGTTGCGACTCCCAATTCATCTAACACTATACTATTAACCATTTTATGCTTAGCAATCATACTTGTGTGCACCAAATAGAAGCCTAAATACTACTTAGTACTTATAGTAACAGGTCAGGACTCCCAACCGGTTATCCAGTGAATATGTCACCAAATAACTTGATTTTAGTAAGGGCAATTGAAAATGGCATTTCTGGCAAAAGTGATACCTTGCAACTTCTATTTGAACATACTAGGTGATTCTAAGTATACTGGAAACCACTAGCCATGATATAGCATCAATAATCAGAGTTTCACACTTAAACCTACCTTTGAAATTAAGCCCTATTCTTCTCTCTCTGTCTTTCCGATTTATAGGACACTTTCACAATTATGGTACTAAAAGTAAAAGCACTATGAAAATATGTGTGCATAATTGCATGAAAATCTTACACGCAAAGCCATCTTCTTAAGTTTATTCATTGCAGAGAATTGTTTCAGACGTGAAAGAACCGCAGAGTCGAGAGGTCTATCAGGTGCTATTTTGTCATCCACAATCCAAGGATGGCCTGAAACCAAAGGAAGTCGGTGGAAGGTTCTCTTATTATTACGCCTTCATGAGTATGAATTTCTTAAAACATGTGCTAGGGAATTAATTCCATTAAAAAAAAAAAAAAAAAAAGAGCAAACAAACAGATTTGGCAAGGCCACTAAACTCTTCGAAAGGACTTACACAATACTTCATGGGCTGTCAATCTCCTCCTTGGATTCCTATCAAGCATTTTGCGTATCAAATCCTTGGCACTATCTGAAATACCCGGCCATGGCTCAGATTCAAAATCCAGTTTCTCTTGCAATATCTGGCGGAATATCCCCATCTCAGTCTCTGAAATAAAAACAGTAGACACGTTAATAGTAGAACAAAAATAGAATGTAGAAGTGATATTTGTCCCCAGAAACAGATGGCAAATACATGAACCTAGCATTCAACCTGCCCAAAAAGGTGGCACTCCACTAAGTAGTATGTACAAGATAACTCCAGCACTCCACACATCTGCTTCAGGTCCATAATGCTTACGTAAAACCTCTGGTGCCACGTAGTAAGGACTTCCAACTACATCTGAGAATGTTTCATCTGGGCATAACAAGGCAAAATGGTTCCAAGTGTTTATGTTAGGAATGGACAGAGATAAAGTAAGGTTAGGAAGGTTGACAAATCATTTTGGCAATAGAATAGGAAATAAAGAAATAGTACAAAGCACAAAATGGGATAGTTGTCTAAAACATAAACTATTCACAAGATGAAAGATCTGATACAATTACATAGCAGCTAAGATTTAGGAGAGAAAAGATCAAACAGAAGACATGTCAGAAATCTAATCTAAGGGAATAACTGCACATGACATGGTATAAAATCCATTATATACTACTTCTTGGAGATCAAAAGGCATTAATAAAAAAACCAGAGAGAGAGAGAGAAAACCACACTTAAGAAACAAGTATAAACAAAAAGAATCCAAAGGCAATGACATGGTATAAAATCCATCACTGATACACCTTGAAATCCATGGGAAGGCAACAAACAAAAACAAAGACTCCTTGTAGAATGTAGTCAAGCTCTCTCATTTTAACAAAAGCCAAATCACTAGGATGCTAATTTTGCTAAGGAAGAACAAGGAAACCACATTAACTTTCTAAAGAAAAACAAAAGAACAACTGGAGTCTTACAAGCCCAAAACTTAAAACCCGAAATCTTCCACTAAGAATAGCTTCCTAGAATTTGGATTCAATACCATGATTACCATCTCCATCACACTATTCGACTAAACCTCATTAATATGCACCGAAGCATAATCAATCACAAAAATTGAAATAAATAAATAAAAAGATATAAGCTTTATGGTCACAAGAATACGTTTTTAATCAATAAAGAAAAAAAAAATTGGGCGAGGATTGAAGAAAGATTACCTGGTTTGTAGAAAACAGAGAGGCCAAAATCAGTGGCCTTGAGAGCAGCATCTTCATCAGAACTAAGGAACAAAAAGTTCTCGGGCTTGAGATCTCTATGCATGACACCCAAGGAATGGCAAGCCTCCACCACCCCAACAATGGTCTTGAGCAGCTTAGCAGCCTCCCTTTCACTGTAATGCCCCTTCTCCACAATCCTGTCAAAGAGCTCCCCACCAGCGCAGAGCTCCATCACTATGTGCACATACAGGGCATCCTCAAAAGTACCCTTTATCCGCACAACATTCCGGTGCTCAGATAAGTGGTGCATTATCTGAATCTCCCGCCACACATCCTCATAGTCCTCCTTGCAGATCAGCTTCTTCTTGGGAATGGTTTTGCAAGCATAGAGCGTGGCCGTGGCTTTCTCCGTGCACAGATGGGTGGTCCCAAACTGGCCTTGACCCAGCTTCTTGCCTATGGTGTAGAGCTGCCGAAGGGGGTGGGTCCTGTAAGGGAGGACCCATGTGGGCTTTGGCCTTGGAGTTTCTGCGGTTGAGGACGCCATGGACGAGTGGATGAATCCTCAATTCGTGACTCAATAATCAGTGAATCAATGGATTTGAGATTAAAATTTGGGGGTATTGAAGAAAAAAGTTGTCACTAACCAAGACTTCTCTGCTTCCTCTCACTTTCTCTCTCCGTTTCTTGCACCAGAGTTTCTCTTTCTATATTCGCTCCAATTCCCTTCTTGTCTGAAATGGCCACTTGGTTAAAAACTCATTTTGCATATTTTCCTTTTAAAAAAACATTAGGTGACTTTACAAATGATAGTGGGAGATATTTATGTTATTTTGTGGCAGATTAATGTTATCGCTGCGACAGATATTACATGTAATAGAGTTAATAGTACTTAAAAAAAATGTTACCGTTGTGACTAAATTGCTCTTTGGTATTCTCAAATTTTTTACTTTTTTAAAAAATTACAGAAATTCTCGGGTTAGTAAACGGGTCTCAAATATTCTTTATAAATTTTATTTCATTTCTTTCCAATTTTCTATAAGACCGTTTCACGAATCATCACCCGTGAAACTGGTATGGGTTTTTATAAGTATTATACTTCCAATCATAAGATTACAATTTTTTTATAACTTTCCAACTCCTAATATTACCATATTAACATATATTTTTTATAGTAAAATCTCGACCGTGTCACGAATCCTTATCCGTAAAACGTGTAGTTCCGTGAGAATGGTAGGATTTTTCATAAGCATTATAATTTTCCTCATAAGTAACTCATCAACTCCTAATATTACATTTTTTTTATCAAAAGTATCAAATTTTTTTCATAAATATTACACTTTATATCATGAGTAACAATCAATCAATTTTATTTAAAAAAAAAACAATCAATCAATTTATCAATGATTAATATTACATTTTTTTCTCATAAATAATTATTCAATCCCTAAATATTACGGAGTACATTTTAATTTAAATGTCCGTTTGAAAATCTAGAAAATGATTTTAAGAAAATGGCTAATTTTCTAGAAATATTTTAATTTTCTTATGTTTGGCTAAAGATCAGAAAACTATATTTTTCTGTTTGGTTGGAAGTGAAGAAAATATATTTTTTCTATTTTGTTCATTTTCTTAAAAATGAATATTTTATTTGTTATAAAATAATAACAACAAAAATAATATAATAATAATAATACTCCCCGTTTTATTTTATGTGTCTGATTCGGTTAACAAAGTTTGATTGAAATTATTTTTAGTTCAATTCTTAATAATATGAAGTTAGTATTATTATATAAAATTTATATATTTAGAAACTGCATTAAAAGTATTATTAAACATAAAAAATTAAAATAATTAAAAATATTAAAGAAAATAAGAAAAAAAAAGTTGGTTTGACCAGTAAATATTAAACAAGACAGGTAAATAATAAGTGGTGGTCGCACCGGCGGCGACAATAATAATCCTAAAACTAGCTTGGAGAGAGATGAAAGAGAAGTGCGAGACGAGAAAATAAAGAATTCGAAAATTTCTTCCAATTAAAAATATATCATTTTCTGCTAAACTAGACCCGTATTTTTCGTTGATCTGAATGAACATTTTTCCTTGACTTTATTATCTTTGAATACCCAAACACGAAAAAATCGAGTTTCCAAACAGACCATAAAAGTATTACATTTTTCCTTATAAATAACAAACAATTTATTCTTGATTAATATTACATTTTTCAGCGTAAATATTACATTTTTCATCATGACCCAAGTCACCCGACCCCTCTCAAAAATAATGATTCGTAAGGTGATCTAACAGTAGACTTATCCAATATGCAAGTATATATATACACACTTTTGACCTTTTCTACTTCCATTATAACAAATATTTCAAATTTTAATCTCTCAACTATATATATTTTTTCACCTTTAACTATCAAATGATTATTTGTTAAAATGAAAATAGGAAATCCCAAACAAGTTAGTTGGATAGTTGATTTGTGCACCTTCAAGTAGCAATCAAAAATTGATAAATTGTCAAATAGACTCATGAATTTTATATGAAAATAACAATTAGACATTTTAATTTTAAAGCTATAATTAAACACATCAACATGTCATTTCCTCTAAATTGGTAAAATCAAACGCGGCAGCCTACGTCACGCCACATATGCAAATTTAAAATAAAAATTGCATTTATAATAATATATATTTATAAAATTATTATATAATAATCATTTCTGATACTGATACCAAATGCCCGCTATCGGGAACATGTTCGTTGGATATCTGGGTGCCTCTCTCTCTTTATCTCTATATATATTTGGGGGATTGGAAACAATTAAACATGGGTCACTCTATTCATTAACTAACAGAAAAATATTACGTGGACTCTCAACTTTTATTTCCTCACTTAAATTTTTCTTTGTTCAAAAATTATATGTCAGTAGTTAATATAATCCGCAATGTAAGGTGAATCTTTGTAAAACACTCATGATACCGGGGTTCAATTATGACCACTCATTTGAAATATTAACATATATACCATCCCACTATATAATAGTAGTCGGCTAATCAATGTATCTTAATCATCATTTTCTGTCAAGGAATAAAGAAAAAGTTAGAATAAAAGAAAAAACGCCAAAACTCTCTATGTGAAAGATCCAAACGACTATTATTGTAGTTATTTTGTTTGTTAATAACCATAATTTAACGTCTAAAAAATATATAACTTTTTCTCTTTTATGTCAAAATTCATGTACTTATTACGGAGTATTTATTTTTATGTTTAACTACATCTATAATGCTTATAATTTAATTAAAAATTTAATTGTATGTTTTGTTTATGGAATACATTTTGAGGGAATATAAATGTTATTCCATAGGAAGTTGAATAGATAGAATTAAATATGAATTCCATTATAGTGTTTGGTTTCTTAAAGAATATATTTAAGAATTATATTCTAGTGTTTAATTGATATAAGAAATAAAAATGGAATGAGTATGTATATAAATAAATAAATAAATATTTATTTATTTATTATTTGTGTGTGTATGCTTGTACATAATAATAATAATAATAATAATAATAATAATAATAATAATAATAATAATAATAATGTTGTGTATGTTTAATTATTTATAAATATTTTTCTATAAATATATAAATATAGTTATGCATATATAATAAAATATAAGCATGTGTATAAAAGGTTTTGTGGTATTATAATAATTAAAAAATAAACAAAAAAGAAGCTATATATTACTAAGGACTCAAAAATAGGTAATACTAATCCTGGGATTTGTTACTCTCTTGCAAAGAGGTTATTGCCAAGAATAAAAAGTTGGAACAAACAATAGAATATGTCTATTGCCAAAAAGTTATTCCATTTTAAACATATTTCATATACCAAACATGTTGTAATAACGTTGAAATACAAGATTAATTGTGTATAAAGAAAAATTATAGTAGAATACAATAATAATTTAAACTAATATTAAAATATAAATTTAATTCAACTCCTTCTTTCCGTCCATATTCGCCTCCCCGGGGGGAGGCACGGGAGCTGGCCCAAGGGGAATCGTCACTTGTGAGAATTGAGCCTGGGTTCTCCCGCAATTCCTCCCCACAAAGAGAGCTCACTTGCCAGTTGAGCTACCCCACTGGGTTTAATTCAACTGCTTCTATTAACAAGTATACTTTAGGTTCGTCTGCACGAACAAGCAGGACAGCATAGTTCATTCTTCGATGGTAGATTATGGACAAGAATACATAATCGAGTTCTAACAATCGCAATATAGAAGTTACACCCAATGTAATGGACTCCCCTTGATTTAGGAAATTTCGTCTTTTGTGGACAAGTATACTTTAAGTTCTAAAAAGTGTTTTCAAAAAAAAAAAAGAGTTCTAAAAAGTGTTAATGAAAGATATACTACATATTTTCATTCATTGTTGTTTTACTTCTATGCAAAAACTTGTGTGAGATCTTATCACGAATCCGTGAAACGGGACGGGTTAAGATGAAAATGTAATACTTATACTAACAAATGTAATACTAATTAAGAATACAGTGTTTATTACTTATATGGAAAAGTGTAATACTTTTGAATAAAAATGTAATAGTTTTATATTTTGATTTAAAATTATTACATTTTCTTTTATAAGTAATAAACACTGACCAACATTACTTATAAATGAAAGTGTATTACATTTTTTATTAAGAGTATTACATGTTTCCTTATAAGTAACAAACGCTTTATTCCTTATTAGTATTACATTTTTCAGTATAAGTATTACATTTCTATTTTGACTCAACCCAACCCGACCTAACTTATAGATAAGGATTCGTGAGACGTTCTGACACATGTATGAACCTTACTATCATTACAACCCTTGGGATGGAGAGATAAAACTAAAATAATACTACAAATATTTAGATTTTTTTTTTTGCAATATATGGTGTGTTGTGATCCGTTAACAGTGAAATTGATTCAACTCACAACACAATATGTTAAACAAAATAGAATTGAAAATAAGCTTTGTCATTTTCCTGGGAGATAATGATAAAACGATGTTTAGGAAGCAAATGTTGTCGTTTCGTTTCAAAAAAAAAAAAAAAAAAAAAAGAGGAAGCAAATGTTGTTTGGACAAAAACTTGTGAGTCCGTATAATAATTTCCTTATAAAATATGGAATTTGGATAAAACATGTGAGCAGTTTGGAGGTCCAATAAAACCTGTGACTCCGACAAAAAGGAGCATGAAATATGGAATGTAACGACTGCCAGCCAGCCAGTCGGCGTTCCACGTGCTCACCCACGTGCGTCCACATCATCGTCCTCATCCCCTTTTTACACGCAAAAGTTTTCTTCACAATTTTGAGAAATTAATTAGTTTGCAACTAATTTATTATTTTAAATATTTTTTGAACTTTTTTTTTTAATGAAATTGACATTTTATCTAATTTTATTTTTATAAAATAATGAGTAAAAATATGAGTACATTGATTATATACTTTGATAGGAATAAATTTACTCCTTGGGCTTATGTCGATTCTAAAGTATAGTTTGATGAAGTCAAAAATTTGTTATAAAATGGAATTAGTTGTAACAATTTAATTGTGTTATTAATAAATCAGTTGTTTATGTTGGACCATGGTTCACATAGCTCTCCATGGACTACCATAGTCTAACACGGTGTCCTTTTTTTAAGGGTCACACTTGTGTGAGACCGTCTCACGGATCCTTATTCGTGAGACGGGTCGGGTCGGGTCGAAACATCATGCAAATGTCATACTTATATGTACAAATGTCATATTTATATGCTCAAATATAATACTAATTAGTAATACAATTTTTGTTACTTATAAGAGAAAAAATATTACATTTTTCATAATAAGTAATGTTGACAAGTGCCACTTACTTATAAGAGAAAATATAATACTTTTGAGGAAAAATGTAATACTTTTAAATCAAAATGTAAAAGTATTGTATTTTCCCTTAAAAGTATTACATTTACTCTTATAAGTAACAAAAATTTTATTCATGATTAGTATTACATTTGAGCATATAAGTATGACATTTGTGCGTATAAGTATTACATCTTCATCTTGACCCGACCCGACCCGACCCGTCTCACGGTGAGACGGTCTCACACAAGTTTTTGCCTTTTTTTTTTAATTGTCGTTATTGTGAACCAATAGCTTATCACATTATATATATATATATATATATATATATATATATATATATATATATATATATATATATATATAATGTGATAAGCTATTGGTTCACAATAACGACAATTAAAAAAAAAAGGCAAAAACTTGTGTGAGACCGTCTCACCGTGAGACGGGTCGGGTCGGGTCGGGTCAAGATGAAGATGTAATACTTATACGCACAAATGTCATACTTATATGCTCAAATGTAATACTAATCATGAATAAAATTTTTGTTACTTATAAGAGTAAATGTAATACTTTTAAGGGAAAATACAATACTTTTACATTTTGATTTAAAAGTATTACATTTTTCCTCAAAAGTATTATATTTTCTCTTATAAGTAAGTGGCACTTGTCAACATTACTTATTATGAAAAATGTAATATTTTTTCTCTTATAAGTAACAAAAATTGTATTACTAATTAGTATTATATTTGAGCATATAAATATGACATTTGTACATATAAGTATGACATTTGCATGATGTTTCGACCCGACCCGACCCGTCTCACGAATAAGGATCCGTGAGACGGTCTCACACAAGTGTGACCCTTAAAAAAAGGACACCGTGTTAGACTATGGTAGTCCATGGAGAGCTATGTGAACCATGGTCCAACATAAACAACTGATTTATTAATAACACAATTAAATTGTTACAACTAATTCCATTTTATAACAAATTTTTGACTTCATCAAACTATACTTTAGAATCGACATAAGCCCAAGGAGTAAATTTATTCCTATCAAAGTATATAATCAATGTACTCATATTTTTACTCATTATTTTATAAAAATAAAATTAGATAAAATGTCAATTTCATTAAAAAAAAAAGTTCAAAAAATATTTAAAATAATAAATTAGTTGCAAACTAATTAATTTCTCAAAATTGTGAAGAAAACTTTTGCGTGTAAAAAGGGGATGAGGACGATGATGTGGACGCACGTGGGTGAGCACGTGGAACGCCGACTGGCTGGCTGGCAGTCGTTACATTCCATATTTCATGCTCCTTTTTGTCGGAGTCACAGGTTTTATTGGACCTCCAAACTGCTCACATGTTTTATCCAAATTCCATATTTTATAAGGAAATTATTATACGGACTCACAAGTTTTTGTCCAAACAACATTTGCTTCCTCTTTTTTTTTTTTTTTTTTTTTTTNTATATATATATATATATATATATATATATATATATATATATATATATATATATATAATTGTCAAATGTAATTGTAGTAGAATTAAAATGATACTTTAGTGTTGCGATATTAAACTAGTGTGTGTGAAAAATGAAACTAAAAGTCATAGCTCATGCAACAATGTACATTGTTAAATGAACCTGAAGTGTAATTAAAATGATACTTGAACGTTACTATAATTAAACTAGTGCATATGGAAATAAATGAACGTAAAGTATAATTAAAATGATACTTCAATGTAGGCGTTGCATTTGGCATGGGGTTGACTCTGATTCGAACATATGACTTTTGGCGTGGAGTTGACTCTGATACCAAATTAAATCATGTGCATTGATGTGCTTCATCTCAAGTATTCAACTAAAGACTAAGCTGATAGTTTAACTGCGCACATTTATGTTTATATATTATATGCTCAACAAAATGAAACTAAATAACATTTTTTTTAGCAATGAAACTAAATAACATAGTTTCTACAATAATGTATATTGTCAAATTAACTTAAAGTGTAATTAAAATAATACTTCAGCATTACTATAATGGAACAAGTGTGTGAAAAATGAAACTAAAAATCAGAACTCATACAATACAATAACGTATAATTTATACAATAATATATGTTGTCAAATAAAACTGAAATATAATTAAAATGATACAATACCATTTTAGTTTATGGTCCGTATACAGTAAAATTTGCCTTTAATAAATTAACTAAATTCAACTTAATACATTAAGCATGAACCATGTTATACAGTAAAACTTTCCTTAATAAATTAACTAAATTCAACTTAATACATTAAGCATGAACCATGTTATACAGTAAAATTTGCCTTAATAAATTAACTAGATTCAACTCAAAAGCATGCATGACTAGTCTGAGTAGTCTCTTAAGAGCATCTATATCAGCGCATCATGTGGGGTTTTTGGAACAGGACACGCTGAGTTGGCAGTGAGAGAAGCCAAGAGAGAGAATTTGGAGGATCATCTGCAACGCATCGGGATATTAGGTTCCCAAGGAAAAAAAGAAATAAATGCAGTCCACAGATGTTGTGTGCGTTGTGCGCACAGCATGCGCCCACTCGGGCGCGTGCACTGCACGCGCCTGACAACCTCTGTTATTTAATTTTTTTTAAAAAATCATATTTATTTTTATTTTTTTTTCTTCCCACTCCCCTTTTCTCTTTCCTAATCACACTTACAAAATCTCCTCAATTACCGTGAAATATACCCACTACTAAGGATGCTCTAATACATAGGGTTACCTAAACTATGTACGAATCCGTGCATATCAAATATGAGTTTAAATATTTGTAGAAAATTGAAAAACACATGTGCCTATCACTACTAAAAAATTCAGAAACATGATAAAACTGGACAAAAAAACTAAGAAAATTGACAAAAATATGAAAGTTTTAAAAATTGAACAAAAATAGACAAAACTCGTTTGACAAACGAGTTTCTTGTCTGAAAAAGAATTTTTAAATAATTTTTTCCCGTAGTTAATGAAACACTTAAATGGAACTTGCGTGTCTCTGTAATATATATATATCAAGTAAAAAATGAGCGGGGTTATTTTCATAAATATTACAAATCTAGAAACGAAGAAGAGAAAATTTATAATTTTTTTTTCTAAAAGAAACAGCGGCCTGCCTTCTTCTTCTTTCCTTCTCACCAGATCTGGAGACAAAGAAGGAAAAGTTAAAAAAGAAAAAAAAGAAAAAAGTATAGGTTGAAGGCAACCATGACTGCCTTCTTCTTCTCTCCTTCTTCATTTCCCCTTCTTCAACCTTTTTTTTTTTTTTATTTAAAAAAAAAAACAAATTACGGAGACACACAAGTTTGCAAGTCTCGTATACTTTGGAAAAAATTTAAAAATTATTTTTTTATGAGAAACTCGTTTGCCAAACGAGTTTTGTCTATTTCTATCTTACTTTTAAAATCTTTCTGTTTTTGTCAACTCTCTTTGTTTTTGTCCATTTTTGTCACTTACCTAAAAAATTCACCCATTTCTCCAATTTCGTGCTTTTATTATGTAAGTTAGGTACTGATTTATGGGTCCAAAAATATGAAGTTGAAGAACACAAACCTGGGTAGTTGTCTAAGTTAGTCAGTTGTTTGGAATTATTTAAATTAAAATTTGAAATTTTACTTGAACTTTATATTTTAGATAAATTTACACTTGCGGTTTGTTAAAAAAGCGTAAAGAAACGGCGCCTTTATGGTCCACCGTATAACAATTGCACGGCAGGATCCACAGCACGTTGTCCACGCGTCTGGTTTTAGTTGGTCCAACCATGTCATAAGGTTGACATGGAATCGTTCCTCAAATACGGTTCAGTTTTTACTAAGAACACTGGATTTTGGCCCCGACCGCGGAACAGGTTCATCGTCGTCAACGCCGTCAACTCCTGAGAAGAGAGAAATTTTCCGAACTAAGAGAAAATGTCGAGATCGCGGATCTGCACAGCATTGGCAATCGTAGCTCTGTTCTTCTCGGCGGCCTTCGCCGACGATGTCGTCGTTTTGACTGAAGAGAACTTCGAGAAGGAGGTCGGCCAAGATCGCGCAGCTCTCGTCGAATTCTACGCTCCTTGGTGTGTATACTTCCTCGTTGTTCTTAGACTGTATTATATTCCTCTGTGCTAAAGCTTGCTTAATCGTATTTTGGATTAGATAAAATTTAGATTGCCATTTAAGTCGGTCCATAAATAAGTTGGAAGGGATTACTGATCATTTCAATCCATGATCATAAACTATAGTTGTAATCCATTGTCCCAAGCTTTACCTAATGGACACTGTGTACTTGTGTACATTTGTGACTGATTTATGATAAATGGAACTGATCGATACATCACTGTTTGTTTGTTTTTAATAATTTTATTTTGGCGTTGACTGTGCGTTTTTTATTTTTAGATCTGCAATTTTAAGCTAAATATTATTTTCTGGATCTGACTGCTAGGGAGGGTTTTGGAATCTGTTGAATTTTAGTGATTTAAAGGCTATTTTTGTTCTTTGAATTGCATTTTAAATGGGGATTTTTGTTTTCTGTGCATGTAAACTACGTATTTCCTAGGAACTACTTTAATATAAAAAGAAGTATTGATGATTTTATGAAAACTGCAAATCCAGGAATTCTTCAAATGTGTTTTGAGCTATGGTAGAAAATATTTTGTGTTTTAAAAATCCTTTCCTTTATTCTGTTTACATTTGCTGTTTTCAGGTGTGGGCACTGTAAAAAGCTAGCCCCTGAATACGAAAAGCTTGGTGAAAGTTTCAAGAAGGCAAAGTCTGTTCTTATTGGAAAGGTCAGTTCTTTTACCAGCATGGAAGTTTGAGGTTTGTTGCAGCATACTAACAGTTTAACATGAAATACTAATTCTTGACGCACTTGATTTTATAAATTTGGTGTGCGGGTTTCCTTTACTTTTTGTTGGTGCACTAAACCAATCTGATTTGCCTTTGTATTCATCTGCATGAGGGTGTAAGTGTTTACTATTTATCAATTGTCATTATCAAAAAGAAATGTTCAAAGTTTGCAATATGATGCTGTAGGTGGACTGTGATGAGCATAAGAGTCTTTGCAGCAAATATGGAGTTTCTGGGTACCCCACCATCCAGTGGTTTCCTAAGGGGTCTCTCGAGCCAAAGAAGTGAGTGTGTCTGTGTATATATATAGTTCTTGTGCATTTATCTTATGAAATACAATGATCCTATTATTTCTTTAGGTATGAAGGTGCACGAACGGCAGAGGCCCTTACTGAGTTTGTGAACACTGAAGCAGGTAATAGCCTGACTTGCAGTTGAAATCAATATTTTTTTTATGGGATGATTAGGAAATCGAGCCAGAAGAAATTAGAATTTTTGTTTTCTGAAATCAGTGTTCATTTTATATTACTTTTTACTTTTAATATTGATTTTTTGTTAACCTTCAAAAACTAGGCCTTCTGTTAACATGCTTTGCATAAATAGCCCCATCTCAGCTCCAATGGTTTGTTTTGCTGCTATTGTATTACTTGTATTCCTTGGATAGTTCATATTTGGATGCTTTAAGTCATATTGTGCATGGAAAATTCTGTGAAAGAACTTGTGGTTCGTGTCCCCTTTTCTGACTTTTCTAGTTGTAAGAAGGAATTTGTTTCCGGTCTTGTTCAATGTAAACAGTATGTTAATGTTGTAAACAACAAAATTTTCTGAATTACTTCTATCTAGTGCTGAATGATCTTAGATTCACAGTTTTCAATGAATATTCTTATATGTCCAGGAACAAATGTTAAGCTTGCTGCAATCCCTTCAAATGTTGTGGTATTAACTTCTGAAAACTTTGCCGAGATTGTCTTGAATGAGAAAAAGGATGTCTTGGTTGAGTTTTATGCACCATGGTGAGCATTTTCACTTTTCTTTGCATGATTTCCTCAAGTGAGACTTTGTTTGGTTTACTTGATTTTTCTTCATAAAATAGACAAAAGTAGTCTACAAAGCTGGGTAATTATAGATTAGCTTTGTATCAACTACAGTTTTGTATGTTCTCCCATTCTCATCTGATTTTACTTTACCTTTCACAGGTGCGGTCATTGCAAACACCTTGCTCCAGTGAGTGCATTACTATTGTAGTTCTTATGGCGCATTAACATTTACAATTGCTGCTATGATTTTTAAAACTCATTTTCTTTCTCTATTTGTCCTTAGACTTATGAAAAGGTTGCAACTGCATTTAAATTGGATGAAGATGTGGTCATTGCTAACTGTGATGCTGACAAGTACAAGGATCTTGGAGAGAAGTAAGTTGTTGAATGTTGTCTATACTAGGAAATGGTTTTTATCTAGGCAAATTCTCCTATGAGAATCCGTGAGACGGGCCAAGTTTTTGATAAGTATTACATTTTCCTACATAAGTATTACAATTTTCATCATAAGTAACTCTTCGATTCTTAGTATTACATTTTGATTTAAAAGTACTACATTTTTCATCAAAAGTATTACATTTTTTGTCATAAGCATTACACTTTCTCTCATAAGCAACAATTAAATAATTTATCTAATGATTAGTATTACATTTTTTTTCTCATAAGTAACTATTCAACCTTAAATATTACATTTTGATTAAAAGTTATATTTTTTCGCAAAAATATTATACTTTTTCTTATGTTCCTGATTAGTATTACATTTTCCATCATGACCCGACCTGGGTTTCACAGGAGACTCACTCTTTTAACTATTAAAGCTCAGTTACTACCCCATTTTAAGTCAACGCTATATTTTCCGTTTCGCTCAATCCCACTCATGAAAAGCTGAATTCATTTTCCTAGTTGGACATGTAGTGACGCTATTTTTCTGCTACACAGGTACGGTGTAAGTGGTTTCCCCACATTAAAATTCTTCCCAAAGGGAAACAAAGATGGTGAAGATTATGAAGGTGGCCGAGACTTGGATGACTTTGTAAACTTCATTAATGAGAAGTGTGGCACTAAGCGTGATGCAAAAGGGCAACTTACTTCTAAGGTTAGTGGCAGATGAATGCAGCAAATCGTTTCAACTTAATGTAATCCTATTTTTAAATTCTTGTTACTATTGTCATGGTTTAGGCTGGGCTGGTTGAAGACCTGGATAAATTGGTGAAGGAGTTTTTGACTGTTAGTGATGCAGAGAAGAAGGCAGTACTTGGTAAATTGGAGGAGGAAGTTGAGAAGCTGTCAGGTTCTTCTGCAAGGTAACAGTATTTGCTTATCATATAGCTTGCCTGATCTCACTGTAATCTTTTAGTTTGTCAATGTGGAATATTATTCTCCGAGGATTTATGTCCTAAAATCTATGCTATTGTTTTCTAATTTTTCAGTTTACTATTTTTTAATCTACTTTCAGACATGGCAAGATATATGTAAAAGTTGCCAAGAGTTGCATGGATAAAGGAGCTGACTATGCCAAGAATGAAATTCAACGGTTAGAACGCATGCTCGCCAAGGTAAATTATCTTTTGCCACCATTTAAGGTTTTCCTTTTAATTTTTTTTCCCTAGAAACTGCATATGGGCTCTGTTTGGCACACATAACTGAAAGCTGAAAGCTGAAAAACTAGTAGCTAATAAGTTAATTAATTGAAATTAAAGTGTTTGATAAAATTAATTGTTGAATTAGCAGATAAGTGTGAAAATACATAAAAGGATAAACTAAAATATTAGGATTTTTATTAATGAAGAGTAGATGGTGTTATTTTTGTAAATTAATAAATATAAAAAAGGAAAAAAAGTTTAAAATATTATTATTTAAAGCTCCATATGCTTTATCAAACAGAGCTTATAGCTTATTTGTAGTTTAAAATAAGCTATAAACTCTAGAATAAATTCTATCAAACAGAGCTATAAGTTGTTCCACGTGTTCCTTTAGATTTGGTAGTATGATTTTGTGGTTAATTAAGTGTACTGAGTGTGATTCTCACATTTCTTTCCTTGATATTCTGTGGCAGTCAATCAGTCCAGCAAAGGCCGATGAGTTCACCCTAAAGAAGAACATACTTTCCACCTTCGCTTGATGAAGTTTCCTTCGGTTAGTCGCTTTTGGCATCTGTAATTTTGGTTACTGGAACCACCTTCACGAATTTCAGGAATAGACCGTGCCGCACTTCTTTGGTACCCATGTATAATGCCAATTTTT
Source organism: Ipomoea triloba (assembly GCF_003576645.1). NCBI lineage: Eukaryota > Viridiplantae > Streptophyta > Magnoliopsida > Solanales > Convolvulaceae > Ipomoea > Ipomoea triloba. The sequence continues at coordinate 19,091,166 of NC_044925.1, read as the reverse complement.
ACTATTGAGCTTCTTTTCCTTTGACAGTAAACATAGGAGTAGACCGTTTTATGTTTCCTGTTCTCTCGCTTAATCATGGTTTATGAATGAAAACACTCAGGAAGCTTAGTAGTTTAGTGGGTTCTAATGTTTTCTTTCGATTCAGAACAACTGAACTTATATAGCACGATAAGATAAGCAATGATGGCTATAAGCCGCTAAAATAGATTTACACTCTTAAAAATGAGAAGAACAATGGTGAAAAAGTGTTAAAGTACAAAAATATCGAAAGTCGGTAGAGTGTAAACTCTAGCTAAAATATTTGTATCTTACTCTTGATTCTCAATCTCTTATTTTACTTCGTTGACAACATTAAGGGCCTTACTGCTGGAGAGTAATGTTGCATTAGGCGCTAGTCTCCGACTAGCCGGCAACCTTTTTGGGCATAAACCTTACAGTACAAAGCCCAATACTGGGTCACAAAACAAGCATCAATTCAAAAAGAAACATGCTATCTACAAGGCCAAAAATAAACTTCCAAAGACTAGTTGCATGTCTAATGGTTCCCTTCCCCCACACACACTCCACATCACACACAAAATCTAATCAAAAGAGAGGAACATTGCCCATACTAGGCGTGGGACCAATGCCCTCCATGCAAATTCATCCAATAACGATAGTGCCCTCACCCTTAGCATGCCCTCCAACTCCCTCGTACAGAGCTCTGCATTTTATCAGGGGAAGCCTATGAGCACACATCAAGAGCAATCAAAGTTACCATTTTCGATTCAATTTCTCCCTTCTCCTGTATTTTTTTTTCCTTTATTTTCCTTTTGCTAACTTTTCATTTTCCTGCTGCACACATTCCTTTTTTCTTTTGATCTTTTCATTCCATCTCGATTTACTCACACAGAGAGACACTCCCACCTCAAAGTATATACTATGCAATGTTCAACCAAATGATAAGACCAAGAACCCAAGCACACAAGCACACAAATGCCCCCCTTCACATAACCTACTCCCAGTACTGCCAGAAATGGTTGCCCTCGCCGGATATCGTCGCCGGGTGCTGGAAAATTTCGCTTGAAATTTTAAAAATGGGTTAATTAATCTTTTTTTTTTTTCGATTTTAGTGGCTTATTTGAGTGTTATTCAAGTTCGATGGCTTAATTGCTTGTTTCCAAATAGTAGGATGGCAACAACAACAACAACAACAAAGAGTCAATACGGCCTCTACTGAAACTCGATCTTATGACCCCATAAAGGCCTTTTTGAAGTTCGATCTCATGACCCCATAAAGGCCTTTTTTTGGCAATCAACAGTTAGCGGTTAGTGAATTGTGTTAACGGTTAGCAAATAGCAAATTGTGTTTGCGAGTTTGACAAACAGATTGTATCAATTGTTTGTTAAAATGTGTTTAGTAAACTTAATTGTTTAGATTAGCGATTAACATGTAAAATGACGTAAAGGGTAATAATAATAATAATAATAATAAATAATAATAATAATAACAATAATGTTTAAAAAATTTTAAAAATAAAAATAAAGGGGAGCCTCAACTCTCCATATTTTAAATTGCTTTGCCCATCCACCGGGGCATCGGGCAAGCGGGCAGACTTCTTAAGAAGCCCTTATAGTTTAATTTTATTTTTTAAAAATATAAACGTAGAGGGTGTTTTGGAGAAGGCAAAAACTTGTATGAGACTGTTTTACCATGAGACGGGTCGAGTTGGGTCGGGTCAAGATGCAAATGTAACACTTATATGCACAAATGTCATACTTATATACCCAAATGTAATACTAATCAGGAATAAAATTTTTGTTACTTAGGGTAAATGTAATACTTTTAAGGGAAAATACAATACTTTTACATTTCGATTTAAAAGTATTACATTTTTCCTCAAAAGTATTATATTTGCCCTTATAAGTAAGTGGCACTTGTCAACATTACTTATTATGAAAAATGTAAAATATATTACTTTTTCTCTTTAAGTAACAAAAATTGTATTCTTGATTAGTGTTATATTTGAGACATTTGCATGGTGCTTTGACCCGACCTGACCCGTCTCACGAACAAAGATCCATGAGACGGTCTCACACAAGTGTGACTCTTTGGAGAAAGGTTTTTCTTTCCCCACTCCAATTGCAAATGCGTGGTGAATCCGTCAAAATTTAAAATATAAACGTAGTGTTTTGGAGAAAGGTTTTTCTTTCCCCACTCCAATTGCAAACGCGTGGTGAATTTGTCAAAATTTTGATAGAATTGTCAACTATCATTTACCAAACAGGCTCAACTGTCATTTACCAAACAGGCCCACAGTGTGTTAGAATCAAGTTCTCCTAGCACAACACGAGTCGAGTCGTGGAAAGTGGTACGAATATATGTGGGGTCCATTTCCAGTTTAATTTGAATCAAAGTGAATTCCATTTCCAGTTTAATTTGAATCAAAGTGAATTCGAATCATTCATAGTGAAACGAAGAAATTGATATATTGTACATTCAAAACAACAATTAATGGGTGAATAAAAAAAATTAATTCTCATAATAGATCAATTTGAATTGGAAAATGAATATGATAAAGCTTGAAAGAGATCCTTTGTCCCACTTTGGAAAGGGACACCGGACATGGATTTGTACTGGTGTATATATATATATATTCAATTTCCAAATCGTATAGCATGAGTTTATTTGGCGCGCATTCTAAAATGAGTCTAAATTGATTTAACGTGTAAGTTGCACCCGCGATCTATGAACACGTACAAATATCTTCTGAAAAATTGGCAGTACATTAGGGCTAGGTTATGCGAGAATGCCAATCTAGGTTATGCGAGAATGCCAGATTGGCTTAAACCTTTCGGGCTAGGAATTGAATAATAATTTCTTTGTTATTGATTCAATAAAAAAACCAAAGGAAAAACTCTGAAAATTTTGAGAAGAAACAGACATACATAATGATGATAAATTCATCATAGTTTAGATTGAATCGCGAGACAAATATGGGTGTGTTTGATTAATATTTGAAGAGTAATCAGGGGAAGCCATTTAGGATTGTTGAACACCTACGCTTGAAGCTTCGAAACTCCTTCCTTAAGGAATCCTTCATTCTGGCTTCAATCAAATACAATTTATATTTCGCGATTCTCTTCTTCCTCTTCAGCTCCGGCGTGGAGTACCACGCCCTAGACGACGCCGGCTTCGATTTTGGACCCGCTTTCTCTAAATGGCAATCCAATCCACTGCGCAACGGCGGCTTGATAGGACGTGGGCGGCGATCAAATTTCCTCCAATCCATGTAACAGTACTCCATTATTATTATTTTTCTCTCTCTGTCTCTCTCTCTCAGGAGGAGAGAGACCAGAGGAGATAGAGGAGGATTGGAGCTAAAGGCCGGATAAAACTGATCAGATCAGATCGAGGCTATAAAGATCATCCACATTTTCGGTTGAATTCAAGTATATATTGGGTCAATTGCAGACACAAGAAAGGAGAGGCTGAGAAGAGGCCAGGTGAAATTTTTTTTGGGATCTTTATTTACTTATTAAATCTATATATCCAGAGAGTAAGTTAAATGGGTAGATTTGACCATTTCACCAAAGATAAAATCAAATGGGTAGATTTGACCATTTCACCAAAGATAAAATCAAAAAACATAACCAATCCAAGTAATTTAATTAATTACATTATATAATATTCGTTGTTATAATTTATACAAATATAAAATTCAAATATTCTTAAAACATTATAACAAATTCATTTCGTGCAACGTACGTATGAAAATACTGATCATAGAAAAACACTCACACATTTTTCACTTTCAAAATTTAAAACATATAGTTTCAAAAAAGGCGTTTTCATATATATATATATATATATATATATATATATATATATGCGCGCGAAAAAAGAGTCAAAAGTAAAGGCGGGAAAAAAAAAAGAGTAAAAGGCGATATGATAAAAATAAATATGCATAAAGTAAAAAAGTATAATTACACAGATATTAATATAATTGCCTAATAATTATTATACTAATTAAGCTAAATATGAGTCGTTGGATTTATATTTATATTTATAATAATTATAATTAAATTATTTCTCTCTTTTTTCCATATTTATTTTAGTAATAATATAATTACATAAATCATATTACATATTAAATTTTTAAAGATAATTACAAAGAAACGAGTCATATATTATTCAATTAATTGGGTGATATTTTTGTACTAATATTATAATCAAATAAATGTACACTCTCAAATATTAGAATCGTTTATAATTTCATTTTTAATTTTATTATCTAAATATATAATAAAAAATTTTATCCGTGCATCGCATAGGTAATTGGGTAATTATTTAATCGAATTCAAGCAAGGATAATATCAGAAAACATAACCGATACAACTCATTAATCAATTGCACTATATAATATTCGTTGTTATAATTTATATAAATGTATATCGATTCAAATATTCTTAAAATATTATACCAAATTCATTCCGTGCAACATACGAGTGAAAATACTAGTTATAAAAAAAACACTCACACATTTTCATTTTCAAAATTTAAAACATATAGTTTCAAAAAAGGCGTTTTCATATATCCATATGAAAAAAGAGTCAAATAAACTCTTGAACTAAAAAAAGTATGATAGTAACCGTGAAGAAATTGAAACTTAGTGCCGTCCAACTCTTTTTGTTTGTTTGTTTGTGATGAGTAGTGCCACATAGGAAAAAAGAATCAAATGAACTCCCAAACTAAAAAAAAAAGTATGATAGTAATCGTGAAGAAATTGAAACTTAGCGCTGCCCAACTCTTTTTGTTTATTTGCTTGTGATGAGCAATGCCACATATGATAAAAGAATCAAATGAACTCTTGAACAAAAAACAATGTATGATAGTAATAGTTAGGAAATTGAAAGTTAGCGCCGCCCAACTCTTTTTGTTTGTTTGTTTGTTTGTGATGAGCAATGCCACATATAAATAAAGAATCAAATGAACTCTTTGATAGATAATATACTATGTCTGAGCCATATAGACCGGCCCAATAGAGTAACTGGATCAAGAAGGCCAAAGAAGGAAACCTAGTATAGAGCTACCGAAGAGTTTGATAAGGATTGAACTTAGTATTCGCAATATTAGTAGGTTTAGGTCTTATTATTTAGAATGTAATAAGGATGAGATAGTCCAGGATTCTTATTTCTTGTAGTGCTTTAGGCCCTAAATATGTATAAATAGATCCTGAAGAAGACAAGCAATTCTAAACAATAAAATACATATATTCTCTCCATATATTTTTCCTACATTTTTCCTATTGGTTATTGTAAATGGTTGTGTAATTGTGTTGGTCTGCCTTTGACTACCCAAAAATTATAAAACAAACAGGGTACTCTTGAACTAAAAAAAAAAGTATGATAGTAAACGTGAAGAAATTGAAAGTTATTTGTGATGAGTAGTGCCACATAAAAAAAAAAGAAAAAAGAATCAAATAAACTCTTACTAAATAAATGATAGTAATGGTGAAGAAATTGAAACTTAATTAGTGCCGCCCACCTCGTTTTGTTTGTTTGTTTGTGATGAGCAGTACAGCAGGGTAGGCATTTGGGAAATGAAGAAGAGATGGAATTGAAGCTAGGTAGCTAGCTGCTTCTACCTCAATTCAATTCACCTTAGCTTTGTCAATTCTCTACCAAAAGCAAAAGCAAAAGCCTCCGGTCGCTTTGTCAATTGTGATTTGTGAACAATTAAACAAATGTAGATATTAGGACTCTACATAATAGAGTCATACTATAAGTCTCAGTCCTAGTTTACTTATGATTCTCAGTCCTAGTTTACTTATGATTCTCAGTCCTAGTTTACTTATGATTCTCTTGTATATATACTCTTGTATTCCTACAGTTATATTCAGTGAACTCTAATACAAACATAATTGTTCTCATCTGGTATCAGTCGCTAGGGTTTCGTTCTTGTTCCCATGGCTACGAATGACGGCTCTGCCTCTGAGCGGACCGTTTCAGATGTTGCTGTGAGTTCTGCGGCGCCGGCTCCCGTGTCGTCGCTCTCTTCTGCTCATCACTACATTAGCATCAAACTCAACCACCGCAATTTTTTGTTTTGGCGTACTCAGGTTCTCCCGTTTCTACGTGGCCATGATCTCATTGATCTTGTTGATGGATCGTGTCCTTGCCCGGAGGAGTTCCTCCCTGCCGTGTCTGCTGCTACCTCGTCCGCTACTGCTGCCCGCGTTCGGAATCCGGCGTTTGTTGCGTGGTCTCGCCGTGATCAAGGGTTGCTGTCTCTCCTGGTTTCTTCGCTGTCCGAGGAGGTGCTCTCCATCGCCGTCGGCTGTCGGACATCGAAGGAGTTGTGGGATGCCATTGAGCAGTCCCTCGCTTCCGCCTCTCAATCCCGCCAACTTCACTTGCTTAGCCAACTCCATGGTCTCCGGCAAGGAGATTCGTCGACGGCAGAGTATCTCGGGCGAGCTCGGCTTATTGTTGAAGATTTAGCTCTCGCCGGCCGGAAGGTAACGCTGGAAGAACAGAACCTGTACGTGTTCCGCGGCCTTCGACCGGAGTTCAAGGGTGTCACCTCTTCGCTGGCGGTTCGAGGACATCCGGTGACGCTCCTTGAGCTTGCTGACTTGCTGGGCGCGCAAGACTTCATCGCCGGNAACTCCCCCACACTTAAGATTTTGCTTGTCCTCAAGCAAACACAAAGAATAAATTGCAAATCAAAATTGAAGTTGTTCATACTCCTCTTTGTACAACCAATCATACCACAAACCAAACTTTTCACAACTCAACTTGTTTCAAGAATCACCTTAGATTGACACATAAGTTCCATTCTCAAGCCAATAACCAAGCACCTTTGCCATTTAAGTGTGTGTGAATCTAGTGTGCACATTCTAAGTTGAGTTTATGCAAAAGTGGTGTGTCCTTCATACTCTTACTAATTCAACTCCAAGATTACATGCAAAGATCAAGTAGGACTTTTATTGAGCTTATAATGGGGCTAGGGGTTAAGGTTTAAACAAAGAAGGGTAAGGAAATCAAAGAGAGAGAAAATTCACAATTATTCACAAATAGGATTTAGAAGAGATGAACTTTTTAGGAGCATTTTACAAATGAGAATTAAGGCAACATTTCTACAAAAGGGGATGAAAAAGTAAAAATACAAATTTTGAATTTTTTTTTTTTTCGTATCTCTTTTTTTTTTTTTTTCATTTTTTTTTTTTTTTCATTTTTTTTTTTTTTTCATTTTCTATTTTTTTTTCTTTTTCTAACATTTTGACAAGAATAGCTCACGGGAGTAATCAGCCTTCTAGTTTATTGAATAGCTCAAGGGAGTAATAAGCTATTCCAAATGTCATGACAACCCCAAACATAAATATTTACAAAATGTTGCAAATAAAATTCAATGCTCCATATTACATCTCTTCAACAAAAATTATGAATAAATGATAAATTCTCTCAAGGGTGAAGGGAAAACATTTTTGGTTATGGCTAAGGGTTAAATGACAAGGTTAAGAACTCAATCACCTTAATCTTCCTTTTAATGCATATGAGGAAAAATTAGGATAATTGAGAACACAAGAAAATAAATACAACGGGGTTTAACAAAAAAAATCAAAAGGCTCAACGGGGGTAACAAGGGTAACATATATAACGGGTAGGTTTGAAGGCTCGGGGGCTAACAAAAATAGCCTAAATCATTTCTAAGCATGCAATCATTGGACTTCACATAGACAGTATTATGACAAGGTATAGCAATTAAACCAACACCGGTATCTCCCATAAACCTTCACTAGCAATGCACAACACACTAGATTGAAATTTATCCAATTGATTAGTGGTTAACAAGGATATTGGAAAGAGAATAGCTCAATCATATGTTTCACATTGATTCATCTATCACAAGTCAAATTGTAACAAGTTCCACCAAAGCAAACCACCAACCATCAAAGAGGAAATAATCACAACTTCAAGCCTAGACAGCAATTTTTTCACACAAAAAGCATATGAGTCATCCAAGCAAAACTTTACCTCAATACTTGTCTTCTCCCCCACACTTAAAAATTTACATCGTCCTCGATGTAAAAAGAAAATAAAGCACAATAGATAAAACATTAAGCACAAGAGGGGGTAAGGTGAGGTTGGATCGATTTGAACAAGATAATGCAATAAAGCACAAGGAGCAAGAGAAAGATAATGAGACTCCCTTAATGAGTAGCTTGTGCACATCAAGAAGCCTCTTCAAATCAAGATCTACTCCTCATCGATCCTATGAGCCAAGGGATATACACATCTAAACAACAACGTAAGCATGGCATAACAAAATAAGGAGAGAAAATTATTAACCAAAATAAACTAAAGGTAAACAAAAACATAAAGAAGCAAAAAAAATTGCAATAAAGGGAAATGCATGAAAATGTAAGATAACATGGGGTGCCTCCCATGAAGCGCTAAGTTTAACGTCGCTAGCTCGACTCAACCTTTCAAGGAACAATCCATGCATGTTTGGACAAAGATGAGTCCATTTTCTCCGTCCACTTTTTCCTCAAAATATGTCCTTAAATGCCGGGCATTAAGGAACTCCTTTAAGCTCACAAGTAGCATATTCTCCTCAAAGAAATTACAACAATCCACTTCTAAGAATATGCTATCTTCATCAACCCTCATCTCTTTTTCTTGAACAATTAAAGGGAATCTTTGGTCTTTCTCATGCACCAATAAGAGATGAGAGTCATTGGATATGAATATTGGCCAATGACGGCCTACACTTTCAAGAACATTGACACCCCCCGGTTCCCAAATTGTTCTAAAATTTTCATCAAAGAGGGTGTCATCCAACGAAGAGCATTCATTGTTTGTGCCACAATCTTCTTCCATTTCACCATTCTTGAATACATCTTCAATTGGATTATCTTCAAGTTGCTCATCACCACCAATCCCTTGCAACTCTACTATTTCTCCCCAACTTGGTGTCTCTTTCTCAACGCATTCATTATAGGCCTTATCATCTTCATCTTCATCATCAATGTCCTCACCTTGCTTTTTATTTTCTTCAACCACAAAACTTTCATTAGGCAAGAACAACTCTTGTTGAACCTCCCCATTGGAAAACAATTCTTGATTGGGTTCTTGAGTTGCCAAACCTTGTCTTTGAGCCATCATGTTGTGTAGTTGAAATTGTAACTCATTCATTTCCACAAGTAAGTTGGCCATTAGAGACTTCATCTCGGGATCTTGATTAAATGATGGGTATTCTTGTTGAGGTTCTTGGTAGAATGGCTCTTGAGATCGCCCACCATATTGGTAATTAGGATCAAAGGTGAAGCAATTTTCTGTCTCATGAGGTCCTCCACATAACGTACACCACAAGGGTTGTGAACTTGGTGGTGTGTTTCCTTGATAAGTGGCTCGGCTCATGTTGGCACAAAATCCTTGAATATGTTGTTGAGGGACATGATTGGTGGGGTAGAATGTATAGCAATTTTCTTCAAAGTGATCCCCTCCACAAAAAGAACACCACTGTTGTTGTGATGTGAATGCTTGAGAGGAGCCTTCATAGAAATGGTCTTGGCTTGAGTTGGCATAATTTGAGAAATGTTATTGTTGTTCCATTCCTCCATAGTCTTGGTACCTATTCCAACTCATCTCATAATCATGGGAAGAAGAGTAAAATGGTGGCAAAGCTCCTTGAAATTCATATCCATCCATAAAAAAAAATTGTTAACAAAAACAAAAATAAACAAAAGAATAATGGAATAGACTCCTAGAAAAAAATTTCACTAATGTCAATACAAAACACCGCTTCCCCGGCAACGGCGCCAATTTGGTTGGAGCTTTTAGGTACATGCAAATACCCGGAGTATTCCGGGGTTATCGATCCACAGGGAAGCGGGGTATTAAGCACAAGTTACTAATTAATTCACGAGAAGCTATTCCAACGCTAACAATGGGTATTTATCTAAAATTATGAAAACAAAATAAATGAAGCAAGGCAAACGGACTTTTATATACAAGAGATTAAGAGCGGGATTTTTGGTTGTCAAAGTGTTAATCACCTAGTGCCAATCTAAAGTGAAATAACCATTCGAGTTCAACAAGTGTGGATGATTGCAATCTAAAAGGGAAAGATTACTCTCGTAATTCAAACCCAAAATAAGGTAATTGGAATACTCACTCTCGTGAGCTATTCACAACGTATAAGCAAGAACAAGCAATAAATGGAATACCCACTCTCGTGGGCTACTCACAATTGGAATACTCACTCTCGTGAGCTATTCACAATAAATCCCTTAATCAACATGTCCTCTCTCGAGGTACAAGAATCAAGTGCAATTGTGGGTGCTCTAATTCATAGACAAATTTAGCAATGAAACAAGTAATTAGGATCCTTAACTACAAGCATCAAGAAATTAAGCCACAATTACAACACAAGTAATAAACCCAAATAGATATTTCATTCAAGCAATTAAAGAACTAGGCACATAGGTTCATAAACACTTATCAATCCAAAAATCCCAAAGGAAAGCTTAGCCTATCATGGCTAAAATAAATTCAACAAATATACAATAAAGCTTTAAAATAGAAAAGAGAGGAAGAAATTCTCCCGAATGATGCCTCCAAGCTCTTCTCTTCTCTTGTTGTTGCTTCAAATCTTCTTCCTTGCTCTCATTTTTGGTCCAAATCCGCAGCCAAGCTTGTTAGGGTTGATAGGAAGTGATGCTTTTATAGTGGGTGGAGAATGGGGGGCAAAAATGGCAATTCAAAGAACTGCAAAATCGCAGATCTGCAACTCTCGCCGCGGCGAGCCTAATTCTCGCCGCGGCGAGAGCGTCACTGCCCAAAATTTGGGATTCTCGCCACGGCGAGAATGAAGCTCGCCGCGGCGAGAATCCGCCTGTGACGAAGCTCTAACTTGCAGCCTGATTTTGACCCTTTTCCCTTTTGAATCACACTTTAATGTCTTCATAACAATTGTAGCCCTTGAAGTCTTCTTTCCAATGGTTCAAGAATCACCTCATTTAGATACTCCTAGACTGAGATATGGTCCAATTACCGAAGTGTCGCCATATTTAGCAGGAATTACAACTCTTTGATCTTTTGACCAGTTTTCCTTTTGATCTACACTTTGATGTCTTCATAAGAGTTGTAGCCCTTGAAGTCTTCTTTCCAATGGCTCAAGAATCATCTCATTTGGATATTCATAGGAAGAGATATGGTCCGATTACCAAGATGTCGCCATGGTAGCGGGAATTACAACTCTTTGGCTCCTTTGAATTGGCTTTTGCTCCCAAATAGTTCTAATGCACTTCTAAACACATCAAAAACATCTAAACCAAGCATTATACCATTTAAAATATGAAAACAAGGAAATAAGCATTGGACACAACATTTTATCGCACAATTAACTATAAAACCTACATAAAAACACAAGTAAAATAGGTACAAATGAGAGTGTATCAACGACCTTGGGCTGAATCTGTTTTTCATCCTGTGGCTGATCCATCTGTGGTAGCTCCCTCGCCTCCTGTTGATGTGGCTCAGAAGAGGCCTCGTGGTCGGCCACGTGGTCGTACTGTGCGTCCCACGGAGAGGTCTCACTCCATGGCCACTAGGAGTCGGTCTGTGGCTCCGGTTGCGGGTTTGACTGTGCAAGTTTCCTCTGTTGATCCTACTTGTTATACTCAGGCAGTCAAACACTCTGAATGGAGGGAGGCAATGGATCAGGAGTTCAATGCCTTGTTGCAGAATCAGACATGGTGCTTGGTTCCTCCCACTGCGTCTATGAATATTATTGGCTGCAAGTGGGTGTTTCGCACGAAAAGGAAGGCTGATGGATCTGTTGAGCGCTACAAGGCCAGGCTCGTGGCTAAAGGGTTTAATCAGGTCTCGGGTCAAGATTTCTTTGACACTTTCAGCCCGGTGGTTAAACCTACTACAGTCAGGTTGTTGCTCTCTCTTGCTCTTTCTTCTGGTTGGCTAGTCAGGCAATTGGATGTGCATAATGCATTCCTTAATGGTAATCTTACAGAAACTGTTTACATGCGTCAGCCTCCGGGGTATGTTGATTCTCAGCACCCTGATCATGTTTGCTTGTTGAAACGCTCCCTGTATGGTTTGAAGCAGGCTCCCCGGGCTTGGTTCACTCGTTTGCACACTTTTCTGTTATCTGCTGGTTTTAATGCCTCTAAAACTGATGTTTCGTTATTTTATTATTCTCGTGGATCGGCTACTGTTTACCTGCTTGTTTATGTGGANTCTCAGTCCTAGTTTACTTATGATTCTCAGTCCTAGTTTACTTATGATTCTCTTGTATATATACTCTTGTATTCCTACAGTTATATTCAGTGAACTCTAATACAAACATAATTGTTCTCATCGTAGAAGGCCAAAAACCTTGTGGTCTAGTGGCACCCGGTGTCCCGGAAAACACTCTCACATGGATGATGGGTTCAAGCCTCAGTAGGTTGAGAAAGTGAGTTAGTAGTGTTGGGAAACAATTCTTGAAATACCCAAGAAAATGGACGAAATAGAAAATCCACTAAAACAAATATTACAAGAAATATTACAAAATTCCAGGAATTTAAACCTACCACAAAGGTTCAATAAACCTGGAATACAAGGGACGGGGAGAACGAACTTTTGGGGTAGTTGTAAGTACGAGTCGAGTTGCCTCTGTCCTTAAAACCTTATTTACCGCCTCCCGGGGTGCTGGAGCGTTGCGGTCTAGGTTTCCCAGGATAAAAGGGGTGCTGGAGCGTTGCGGTCTAGGTTTCCCAGGATAAAACGTACTACGATCCGCCGTTTGAGCACACAAACTTGGATTGGATCCGGCGAACGAGAACGTGGGATGAACACAGGTGGCTAGAACGAAGGAGGAGCAGGGTTTCGAGGAGGAAAACTGATTTTCATCTTGTGTAAATCTTCTGCTCAACCTGGAAATATATAGTAGAGGATGTGATAAAACAGCATTGATAATGGCATTCATTCCTCACATGTAACCTCCTTCCACTAAGCACGAATTTACTTCCCACTAACAGTCCATTAATAAGAAATAATGGCAGAATTAATCACATTAATTCCTTAATGCCAAAGGTCATTCTTATGAACGGTCACAGTGGAAGTGATACGTCGCTATTGGAGATCACTACGAGTTACCCTGGAAGCCACGAGACATCGCTCGTGAGAGAGGTTCGAAGCATCAGCCTTCCAGAGGTCCGCAAGACACCATACCGCGTTGCCGGCTTCCTTCGAGAGATCGCGTCTCTCGGGCGTAACTCGCCTGCTTCGAGACATCAACTTGATGTCTCGAACGCTACCGCGGCGTGTGGATATTCTACGGTCCCGAATTATACCAATTGAATTCTGTCTGCTATATAAATTAAGTGCTTCGGAATTGATCTCAATCTTTTAAGAATTTTCGTTGGTCTTTGTTTATTAATAACTTCATCTTTCAATAAAACAAAAAATTTGTTTTGTTTGTAGCAATATCACATAGACATTTCAACCTCTCATTTTCTTCAATTACGAAAAAGAATTAGCCATTTGTTCATGAATCGTGATAAAGATTTTGTCTCTTGATTTATTTTATTTCCTATGCCGAATAAAATCCTCGAACGCTACCGCGGCGTGCCGCGAGACATCGCTAATGTCTCGCGCGTTGCCGAGGTACGAGACATCGCTGATGTCTCGCATGGCCAAGGCGTGCAACGAGACATCGCACGTTCTACCGCGGCGTGCCGCGAGACATCGCTAATGTCTCGCGCGTTGCCGAGGTACGAGACATCGCTGATGTCTCGCATGGCCAAGGCGTGCAACGAGACATCGCACGTTCTACCGCGGCGTGCCGCGAGACATCGCTAATGTCTCGCGCGTTGCCGAGGTACGAGACATCGCTGATGTCTCGCATGGCCAAGGCGTGCAACGAGACATCGCACGTTCTACCGCGGCGTGCCGCGAGACATCGCTAATGTCTCGCGCGTTGCCGAGGTACGAGACATCGCTGATGTCTCGCATGGCCAAGGCGTGCAACGAGACATCGCACGTTCTACCGCGGCGTGCCGCGAGACATCGCTAATGTCTCGCGCGTTGCCGAGGTACGAGACATCGCTGATGTCTCGCATGGCCAAGGCGTGCAACGAGACATCGCACGTTCTACCGCGGCGTGCCGCGAGACATCGCTAATGTCTCGCGCGTTGCCGAGGTACGAGACATCGCTGATGTCTCGCATGGCCAAGGCGTGCAACGAGACATCTTGCGATGTCTCGAACTCATCCTTGCCGTGACCTCTCGAAGGTTTGCGTGGTATGCTCGGAAATTCGGCATAACTTAGCTCGCAAGGCCAGCCAATAGGTGCCGGCGCACACGAGTTCAAGCCTTTCGAACTCATTTTTGGGATTTGATTTGCACCCCCCTGCGCACGAGAGAGAGCCTCCATGCCATACAAGTCAATTAGCTTAGAAAAGCCTCTTGTATATGTAGTGGGTGAAATCCCCTTCCCAAACCAATGTGGGACAAATGCTTTTCCTTAAAGCTTTTCCCACAATTTTCCATCTCAATGGGTCTACTTTGAGAACCAATTTCTCATTCACCCATTATCCATTTTGAGCGTATAATATATCGATCTCTTTGTCTCACTACGAAGAATCCGAATCCACTATGACCCGACCCAAATCGGATGTGGACCCTACATATATTTATACCACAAAATGGCCACTTAAAATGCCATTTATTGCCATTTTTTCCAACAAGTAGTACTAAAAAAAAAAAAAAACAATCAAATGTAGAAGAAGAATTGAAATTCCTCTTAATCATATGGAACATATCAAATCTATTATATTCCTTCTTAGATAGCTTGTTAGATCCATATTAAGGGTTTATTCCTCATTTAGAATTATTCTTTTTTTTTTTTTAATACTATTGACTCTGTTACAATGTAGTATCTGTTCATATATACTTTCCCAACCTACTGAAGCATAACGAGCCAACGCCCCCACTGGAAATCGAACCTGTGACCACTTGCCACAGCTATGCCGCTTGACCACAAGGCATTTGGCTTTAGAATTATTCTATTCTTGAGTTTGTTTGCAAGGATTGGAGTAATTTAAGTATAGTAATAATAATATATAACAATAGGGCGGAAACGAATAATTGAAGTTTCCATTGATGAATTCATGCATATATCTTCAATTCCCATGCATTGCATGCATGCGGGGCATCATATCATTATACGGAGTAATATATTGTATATATGTACAATTCAACCCATCCAATCTTGGCTACACAATCAAATTGGAATTGAAGGCACTTTTAATCTATTTTCCATATATCTACTACCTATATGCATGCATGCCTTCTTAAACAAAATAAATGTCCCCAAACAACAACTACTATTTCTAACTGCGCTAGCTTCTACTATAATAGTAACTTTTTCTCTTCAACAATTATATATATTTGAGTTAATTCCAGCAATGTCCTCCGATTATGTTGATTTTCCAAAATTAGTCCCCGACTTTTAATTTGGACAATTTAGGTTTCTTAACTTTCAAATTCTTTCCAATGTTGGTCCTTTCGTAAAATTTTAATTAAATTGAGGTCAAATGAATGGGTAAAATTGTCCGTTCACATGTTTAGTGTATTATTACTCGTATTTCTCATATCCTATACGTTGTATATATGAATATAATTTCAGTCAAAGTCTCAATCAAAGCCATATAATCTCATTCGATGTCTCTTCAACTGATATTATATTCATATATATAGCGTATATGACAGAAGAAATACGAGTATACAAGTGAACGAACAATTTTACCCCTTCATTTGATATTAATTTAACCAAAATTTGATGAAAGGACCAACATTGGAAAGAATTTGAAAGTCAAGGGATCTAAATTGTCCAAATTAAAAATTGGGGACTAATTTTGAAAAATGAACATAGTCGGAGGACCATTGTTGGAATTAACTCTATATATTTTAATTAGGGCGAGCTGAGCAGCCAGGAATGGAAGGATCTGATCTATAAGCCGCAAGACATAGCCATCAACACAGCCGCCGCTCGCTCTACCTCTCCAAGCTTCCGCCGCCGCACCACCACCTCTTTCTCCTCCTCCGCTTTTCCATTTTTGCCCTCCTCCTTGCTCACATCGGACGCACATTTCTGTTTCTTCCGCCCATAATCTCGTCTTTTCAGTGGCTTCTCCTTCCGGTATTTGATCCCACATGCATTGCACGCCGACTGTACGTACGTACGTAACAATGCAAGCCAATCAAACCAGAGGTGAGGTGACAAATTAAAAGAAAAGCCCAGAAATGAGAGCAGTAGATATTATTATAACCTAACCTAACCTTAGGTCCATTGGGGCCGTTCCTCCACAGTGGCGTCTTGGTGGTTTTGCAAATTGAACACCATTTTTTCTCCTTCTTGTCATCCCAACTCTCAATTTCCTGGACGCCCGCCCCGCCCGCCAAAATAACTTAAAAGTTCAAACCCCGGCCCGGCCCCCAATATAATGAAGATCGATCACTACAATAAATCTCACCTCTGCGCTTGAATGCTGCTGCTGCATGATCTCCATTTTTACTGATCCCTCAGCTCCAGCAAATTAAAGTTAGTTGTAAGTTGTAACAAAAGGCTAAGCAAGCCGGGCCGGACAAAATTCAAGTCTCCAAAGGAACTTTCACTGAAAGAGCAAATGCCAAGTCGGAAACAGACAGAGACTGGTCTGGTCGTGGCAGCACATTTAATGTTGTTAATTATATAGAGGGAGGGAGACGAAAATGGGCTTCACTTTGACGGCGGCTATCTCCCAGTCCCACGTGTTACTCTGCATGCAAAGGTCGGTCACCACACCCATATTTGTCCACCAATTGTTATGCGGTGTACCATGGTACGAAAACAACACCGGCTTATTTAAGTAAAGAAATGGTGATTATATTTAATAAATCTCCGTATATATTTCTGCTGTATTCAGAACAAAATAAAACTATAATGCATATAAAATAAAATTAAATAACTTGTCTCGCATATTGTGTTTATATTATCAAATGAAATTGTAATTGAATTGAAATGATACTTTAGTCGTGTTGAAATGAAACTATAGTAGATATAAAATGAAATTGAATAACATGTCTCACATATTGAGTGCATATTGTCGAATAAACTGTAGTTGTATCAAAATGATACTTTAGTTGTGTTGTAATGAAACTACCATGTATATAAAACGAAATTGAATATATATGTTATACAAACTGAATTAATTATATAGAACAGGTGCCATTTCTTTTCATTAAAAGAAAAGACACAATTTTGGACTATGGTTTTTCATTTGTCGAGGGATTTACTTTTTCATTCTTTATAAAAAAAAATTAGCAAAATATATGACACATTCCGTCATAATTGAAGAAATGAAAAACCTGAGAAATAGAGAATGAAAATTAAAAATTAGAGAAATAAAATACAAAGAAAGTGAAGTAAACAAAGAATTTTTATTTTTATTTTTTGTTTAAAACAAAACACGAAATTGGAATTAATTAACCCATATATGGCAAACATTGAATACAAGAAGAAACATAAGATAACCAAACTAAGGGACTAGACTGAGAACCGCCACTCAAGCTACATCATGAGCTAACACATACACCGTACACGACCAATAAACTTAACGAACACAGATTCAAAGTGTCTAAAGAGGAAACAACAATGCCTCATCATGCAACCAACCTAAGAGTAATTCAGAGATGAGCCATTCAAAAGAAGTTGCATTCCACCTACTGGAACATCAAAATCCATGCAACATAACACCACTCTTCAAATAGAGATCAGACAAAGCCATATATCCTCTGAACATTTCCAAAGTTCCAATAACTATTACTCCAAACAACTAACATCATTACGAGATTTCTATATTGTCCCAAAGGACGGCCACATATTGCATTATATTTTACGATGTACATCAGTTAAATACAATAATATGTGTTCTAGCCATTCTGCAAAATTATTAGTGGAATTAACTGTTAGTATCAATGTCAAACCCATAGACTTCCATAAACCAGTCTAGAAATGAATTATTATTATCTCAAAAAAAAAATGAATTATTATAGTTTGGGTGGAAATGAAAATTTGATAATGAGTTATGAATTTAATTATTTACTTATATATGTTTCTTGATATTAATTAAATGTAAAGGGGTGGTGGCGCAATTACCCCATCATTTTATCTCCTGCACAGAAAGAAGGTTGGATTTTTCTACAAATAAAATAAATATGTAACATCTAACAGTATCCAACCTTAGCTCAGTTGGTAGAGCGGAGGACTGTAGTTGGTATTTGATGTTCGCAGCAAATCCTTAGGTCGCTGGTTCGAATCTGGCAAGTCGGATTTTTGGCCCTAACAAATATATACGAAAGCCCAACACCCAACTGAACAGTACAGCATTTTCCTCTGATCTTAGGATAATGCATGTGTGCAACCAAAAGCACAGAGGTGACAGATTAAAAAGAAAAAAGCCCAGAAATCAGATATGTATGTACCTTAGGTCCAGTAGGGCCGTTCCTCCACAGTGGCGTCTTCGTGGTTTTGCAAAGAATCAACCAATTAACTTAAAATGAAGATCGATCAACATCACTACAATAAATCTCACCTCTGCTGCTGCATGATCTCCATTTTTACTGATCCCTCAGCGTCAACAAATTAAAGTTAGTTGTAACAAAAAGCTAAGCTAGCGGGGCGGGACAAAATTCAAGTCTCTAAAGGAACTTTCATTAAAAGAGCAAATGCCAAGTCGGAGGACAGACATAGATCAGACAAAGAGACGAGTATGGACCTGACACCAACTGGGCTTCACTTTGACGGTTGCTATCTCTCACGTGTCACTCTGCATGCACAGGTCGGTCACCACACCCATATTTCTACACCAATTGTTATACGGGTACCATACGGCAGCATGTCAGCCGTTATATTTAACAAATCTTGGAAATTACAATAAATTAAAAACTTGTCTCACATATTTTGTTTATATTATCAAATGAAATCGTAATTGAATTGAAATAATACTTTAGTCGTGTTGAAATGAGACTACAATATATATTGATGGATACTCGTGATTGGGGTACCCGACCCAAAGGGTCTTGACATCTGAAGCCCGCCGACTGGCTAGCCGCGCCCTTCCAGCTTGTGACTCGAGTGAGAAGGTCCGAGTAGTCCAACTAACGCAAGCAGTAGGAAAGCGGTGCCCAATTGGGTGCACCTTTAGAGGCAGCAATAATGAAGAATCGAGCATTTATGGTGGATTTGTGAGATTCTTTCCTAATTCAAATTTGGCAAGTATTTATGGAGGCTTGATACTTTAACAGGGCGTTTGGTTGGAGGGAGGGAATTTGGTGGGAAAAGAATTGTAATTCCATGAGAAAAGAATAATGCGGAAATAAAGTGGGAGTTTAAATTCCAGTGTTTGGTATGCGGGAATATAATTACTGGGAATTTCAATTCCAATGTTTGGTATACATGGGAATTGACAGGGAATAAGTAATATAAAGTCGAAAATGTCCATTATTATTATTATTATTATTATTATTATTATTATTATTATTATTATTATTATTATTATTATATTCTTAAATGACAAGTATCTATTGGACCCATTTGCATACTCAAACCCAAAAAATATAACATATTAAATTCAAAAGCACTCATCTACCGTATCTTTTGAACTAAAAAAATCACAAGCATTTGATTTGAGTAGTCGGAAATTTTGTAGAGGTTATACATATAAAGAATTCAAAGGAACATACACAAAAATTGTTGTATATAAACAATGCAAATTTTGAGTAGTTGCTGCATATAAATATTTAAAGAAACATACACAAATGGAAGTCGAAGAATAATACACTCTATGATTTTGAAGGGAAGGTTAGGCATCAATTTTAGGTTAAAATAAGGGAGGGTAATTTTGTCTCAAGGTTATCTTTTTTTCTTTCTAAAATCCATGGAATTAAAATCCTAGGGGAGGCCATGGGATTCTAATTCCATGAAAATGAGGCCGTGGAATTGCAATTCCCTCCAACCAAACGAAGGAATTTAGTTCCCTTCGGAATTAAGTGGGAATTACGTGGGAAAGGAATTGCAATTCCCTCCAACCAAACACCCTGTAAGTACTTTCTTAATGTTAAATTTGTTAAGCTCCTTTCTTGTTTCTTCTCCAAGGTCTATTATTCTTGTATAAATGCCCTAAAGGGTCACATTATATTGTTAAGGGTTCAGATTTTAATACATGCATAATCCTTTTATCCAAATATTCTTGTGTTATACATTGTTATTCCTAAGTTTTTACGGTAGTGTTGGCTAGCCGAATGGTTATCTCGCAGCTGTGAAAACCAACATGTATAAAATGAAACTGAATAACATATATATCTAACATATTGAGGTGTATTTGTCAAATGAAATTGTAGTTGAATTGAAATTATATTTTAGTAGTGTTAAAATGAAACTATAATATGTATAAAAAAAATTGATCAAATAACATTGATAGAACAATTTGATTTGATGTCTATGGAGGGTAGAAAAGTATGTTTTTTTTTTTGAATACTACTAACGCTATTACAATGCAGTATCTGTTCATAACTACTTTCTCAACCTATTGAAGCACGAAAGAAAAGGGTTTGATGCCACTAAACCACAAGGTCCTTGGCAAAAAATATGTAAGAAGAGGAAAATATTGGCTTTGGTTAGCCATTGAATAAGTTGTTCTCTCTAAATAATAGAGAGAAGATGAGAGAGATGTGAGTTGGTTCCTCTTGAGAGTGTATTGAATAACCTCCCATTGTGCTGAAGGGTTAGAACCCTTATATAGGTGCAAGCCTTGATCTTTCAGGAGAAAAATGTTTTTCAATGGACACTTAACCCTGACCCGATACCGAGCAGATGCACCGAACGTATCCGGAACGTATCAAACATGTCTCACATATTGAGTGTATATTGTCAAATGAAATTTTAGTTATATCAAAATAATACTTTAGTTGTGTTGTAATGAAACTATATTGTATATAAAATGAAACTTAATAACAATTTCACATATTTGAGTGTATATTATTTAATGAAATCGTAGTTGAATTAGAATTATAATTTAGATTATAATTTAGTGGTGTTTTAATAAAATTACAGTGTGTATAAAATGAAATTCAGGTCTCACTATAATAAGACACAACATGGACCATACAAGCTTGGACACACAAGGTAAAGAAGACAAACTCCGAACTGGAGGACACACATTCTTTACCAACGAAAGGGAAACATGCCTCGAAAGACAATGAGCCTCGAAAATGAGAGAGATAACACCAAAACATGCAACGGACTCCATCCTTCTAGAGATCAAATGTAGAGACCCCAAACGCAAACCCCTCACCAATCACCCTCTTCGTCATAAGATCCCGAGACAGTAGCAACACATTTATACTCAATCATATCACCTAACACAAATCACAATTAGATCACAAAACACACAAAAAAGGGAACCTGAAGGGGTACGAAACAACCTGACCATAGAACAAAAATCAATGGTCCAAACTAAGTCCAAAATCGAAGAGAAGGGACCTAAGACGCGAAAAATTCTGCGTTTATTGATAAGATAAGGTTTTGCCCACTCCACAAGACTGTGCTTCAGTGAGTACTGCCCTTCGAGGCGGGGATCCAGGACGCGGAAAATTCTAAGTGCAGTTTAGTGCCTCACAAAGGTAGCCGAAGAGAATAATAGGAACCATTACTTCGTGGCTACATATGATAAAGATTTAAAGAATACACTGTTGGAAGTCCATTCAAAAATAAGGATTAGTCTTTGTTTTACTCTTATTTCCCTACTTCTATGGCTACTCCTTCAGACCACAAGAATTGAGACGTGGGATCATTCAACCCATTCCCACTAAAATAGTGGGGATTTTGTGGTTTCAAACATGAGAGTTTGTTCATCTTTGCATTATAAATAGTTCTTCTTCCTGGTTGAACAGGACACAGCAAGCAACAAATAAAAGCTTCTCATCCATCTCTCATTACCTTTCCGGCCATATGTTCTTCTGTCTGAGCAAAATATTATATATGTGTTGCCTGTCGAAAGCTTGCCGGTCCGTCACCGGAAATATAAAGCTTTTAAGGTAGTGTTTTATTAAACATGCCACGGATATCTATTTCACCACATTTCCCGAATTCCATTTCGTCAGAATTTGCAGCTTAAATTCCCAGCTTTATGTCGCCATTATTGAGTCGCCAATGTAGCAACGACGAATATTACAACAGTTAAAAGCTTTATACTTTCGTCTTGGCTTCGTCAACAATGTCGACTTGCAGCAGATGAAAATTTCCAACAATTTAAAAGCGTAAAATTTTCTTCTCCTTAATTGGTCTACAATCCTATTGTAATTAATTGTGTCCAGGTGGTGACTTTGCTTTAAATACTCTTTTACAACCATTATTATTTAAAGCTTTGTTTTGGCGTTGCATGCAAGTGAAGGCATCAATATGGTGGCTTAGCTTATAAATACATCTTTATTATTATTATTATTATTATTATTATTATTATAAGATGGTTTTGGCTTTGCATGCAATTAAAAGCAACAAGAAGGTTTAACACGCAAGAGGTAGGCATTGTGGCAGGAGGTAGGATATTACAACATTTACAACTTTTAAAAGTGTGTTCATTTCCTTATCATCCTCGTGCAATAACCCAAACTGTACAATATTTGTTACACTAATGGTGGAGAAAAACATCTCGCATATGCCATTTATTGGGCTTTACATAGCAACCGCTACTATGCTCTGTCATTTTTTCACATCATTGGGTTTTATGAATGACACAAATACTCCCACCAATCTCACAACTTTGAGCATATTGGTACTCACCGTCCTTGTGGATTTAAGCATCCAACTTGGAACCGGTGTTCTTGATTTCTTATTATTTCTAGAAATCATCATTGCTCCTGTTTTGTTGTTTTGCGTGATCATAGCAATTATGTATTCAACTCTAGCAGTTCCAGCAATTCAAAAACGCGCAAAATCAAAGGTAATAGCTGCTGTAATTACTGAGGCTAACATTGTAGGAGATCTAGAAGAGTGGGTAGTAGACACTGGAGCCTTGCGCCATTTCTGCTCAAATAAAGACCTATTCAAGAAGTTAGAGCTAGCTTCCGAAGGGGAACAAGTATATATGGGAAACTCTAGTGTTTCCGAGGTAAGAGGTAGAGGATCTATAGAACTTATGCTATACTCTGGTAAAAAATTACTTTTACAGAATGTGTTATATGTCCCTACCCTCCGAAGAAACTTAATTTCTGGAGCTTTGTTGAGCAAGGTTGGGATTAAGTTGGTCATTGAGTCTGACCGTTTGGTCATGACTCGTCGAGGAAGATATCTTGGAAAGGGATACTTACGAGGTGGGCTATTTGTTCTAGATGTAACTAGAATTAGACCTGATTATGCTATAAGTGGTCCATCTCTAGCTGATTGTGATTTTATTTCCAACTGATTGTGATTTTATTTCCAAGTGGCATGGTCTTAATAATAATGCTTCTTCTTCTGCTTACGTTGTTACCTCTGTTGATGTATGGCATAGTAGACTGGGACATGTTGGTCTTAACTGCTTGAATACATTGAAAAACATGTATTTATTACCAAACTTGTCAAGTGTATCATATGCTCAATGTGAAACTTGTGCTGAAGCTAAATTTGCTAGAAAGTCATTCTCCTCTGTGAATCATCATACCTCGTCGGTGCTAGAACTTATTCATACTGATTTAGCAGACTTCAAAAGCACTGAAAGTAGAGGTGGTAAACGATATTACATTTCATTTATTGATGATTATTATCGTTTTACAAAAATCTATCTTTTGAGATCAAAAGACGAAGCCGAACAAAAGTTTTTGATTTTTAAATCCAAAGTTGAAAATCAATTAGACAAAAAGATCAAAAGGCTTCGTTCTGATAGAGGAGGGGAATATGAAGCAAATTCTCTTAAATGTTTGTGTGAATCTTCTGGCATTATCCACGAAGTTACTACGCCGTATACTCCCCAGCAGAATGGCATAGCTGAAAGAAAGAATCGCACTCTTAAAGAAATGATTAACGCAATGTTAATCAGTTCAGGTGCTTCTGACTCCCTATGGGGAGAAGCTGTCTTAACTGCTAACCACATACTTAATAGAGTACCCCATAAAGGGTTTGAAAAAACCCCATATGAATTGTGGAAAGAGCATGCCCCTAACCTCAAATATTTTAAAGTGTGGGGTGCTTGGCAAAGGTGGGACTTCTGTCCTTTAAAAGGCCCAACCTAGGGCCCAAAACCTTGGATGTCGTGTTTGTTGGTTATGCAGAAAATAACGCGGCTTACAGATTTTTATGTTTAGAAACTCATTTAATTTGTGAATCAAGAGATGTTGTATTCTTTGAACATATCTTTCCTTTCAAGAATACTCAAAATAGTGTTCAAAGACGTGAATGTGTTACACTGCCTATGCCTAGTATTGCAGATGAGTCTGGTGAGCCCAGAAGAAGCAAAAGACCTAGAACCGAGAAAAGCTTTGGCTCTGACTTCATAACTTATCTGACTGAGATGAAAGATATAAACGAACTGTGTGATCAGTTGGTGTTAGAAGAAGAGCCAAAGACCTTTGAAGACGCTATGCGATCAGTTGATTCCACCTTATGGAAGGAAGCAATCCAAAGTGAGTTGGACTCCATCAAGTCCAATCATACTTGGGAGCTAGTAGATCTACCTAAAGGGTGTAAACCTATAGGTTGTAAGTGGATCTTCAAGAGGAAACTAAGACCAGATGGGTCCATAGAAAGATTCAAAGCCAGGCTAGTAGCCAAAGGCTATAGCCAGAGATTTGGTGAAGATTACTTCTATACATACTCACCTGTAACAAAAATCTCAACCATTCGTACTTTGTTTGCGTTAGCATCCATGCACAAGTTGATAGTTCATCAAATGGATGTTAAAACGGCGTTCCTAAACGGTGATCTAGAAGAAGAGATTTACATGGAACAACCTCATGGATATGTTGCTCCAGGTCAGGAAGAAAAGGTATGTAGACTCAAAAAATCTCTATATGGTTTAAAACAAGCACCTAAACAGTGGTATGAAAAGTTTCATAAAACAATAATAGAGCTGGGTTATATCACTAACTGGTCAGATGCATGCTTGTATACCAAAGAGATTGAGTCACATGTTGTGATTATATGCCTCTATGTAGATGACATGCTGATTTTCAGTTCTATCATAAAAGCTATTAATGAGACCAAACGAGTCATATGTGCTTAGTTTGACATGAAGGATCTAGGGGAAGCCGACTATACTCGGAGTAAAAGTACTCAGAACCGACAAAGGTTACCTTTTGTCACAAAGCCATTATACTGAGAAANCATGGGAGAGAGTGTGTCTCAAGAAGAATATGCAAAAATAATTGGGAGTCTAATGTTCTTGATGAATTATACTAGACCCGATATTGCATTTACAGTGAACAAGCTCAGTCGATATACACACAACCCGAGTAGTTCCCACTGGAGTGCACTGAGACGAGTGCTAAGGTACCTAAGAAGTACTATAGACTTGGGACTTGACTATTCAGGATTCCCAACAGTGATGGAAGGGTTTTGTGATGCAAACTGGGTAAATGACAGTGAAGATGCCAGCTCAACAAGTGGATATGTGTTCACTATGCGTGGTGCTGATATATCGTGGAAATCGACTAAACAATCGTGTATAGCTAGATCAACTATGAAAGCAGAGTTCATAGCCCTAGATCTAGCTAGCCAAGAGGCTGAGTGGCTAAGAAATTTATTGGCAGACGTGCCATTGTGGGGGTGTCCAACACCTGCTGTACATATACATTGTGATTCCCAAACTGTCATTTGCGTTGCAAAAAATAGTGTCTATAATGGGAAGAGAAGACACATAAGGGTCAGACATGAGTCTGTAAGGCAGTTACTATTAAACGGGGTTATCACAATGGAATTTGTGAGGTCTGAGAGGAATATTGCAGATCCTCTCACAAAAGGCTTAAATTGGAAAGCCATCCTTGAAACTTCAAGGGAGATGGGTTTAAAACCTATGAGGTAAGGAATTCATGATAGATACCACTAAGGTGGCCAAACGAAATCATGGAAAGACTTACGCATAACTTGTGAAGTAAATGGCCATAAATCACTCTGTAGCCTGAAATAGGTGGTCTATGTTGAGATAGACTTGACAGAGTTGAAGTCTATAATGAGATAGATTTGACGGATTTGAAAAGTCTATGTTGAGATAGACATGACGGGTATTTTGTAGAAGTTGATGTGTGCGTTAGAGTTCAAAATTTCTCTAACCAATGAGTTCAAGATTTATATCACTCTTGGGAAGAAAATTACTCAATGTCATAATCTGTTAGTTCAAGATCTCATTCACTAACATTAAGGTCAACTTTGTGAATTGCTTAGATGTTCATTTATTAAGCCTTCATTTTGAATGGGTAGGGGATTGTTGGAAGTCCATTCAAAAATAAGGCTTAGTCTTTGTTTTACTCTTATTTCCCTACTTCTATGGCTACTCCTTCAGACCACAAGAATTGAGACATGGGATCATTCAACCCATTCCCACTAAAATAGTGGGGATTTTGTGGTTTCAAACATGAGAGTTTGTTCATCGTTGCATTATAAATAGTTCTTCTTCCTGGTTGAACATGACACAGCAAGCAACAAATAAAAAGCTTCTCATCCATCTCTCATTACCTTTCCGGCCATATGTTCTTCTGTCTGAGCAAAATATTATATCTGTGTTGCCTGTCGAAAGCTTGCCGGTCCGTCACCGGAAATATAAAGCTTTTAAGGTAGTGTTTTATTAAACATGCCACGGATATCTATTTCACCACATTTCCCGAATTCCATTTCGCCAGAATTTGCAGCTTAAATTCCCAGCTTTATGTCGCCATTATTGAGTCGCCAGTGCAGCAACGACGAATATTACAACATACACTACTCCAGATGTCTGGAATTCTGATTCTTTACAGGAATGAATATTCCATAACGCTGAAACTGCCATCGAAGTCACAGTGTGACTTTGCCAAAGCAGCGGAGGTACGCCGATCCGGTATGACCCAAGAGGAGCATGAACTATTGGTTAAGTTCTTTGATAAAGGAGCTCCGTCGTGGCGTTGGTGAAGAAAAAGGAAGGCATTGGGACCCAATCTGCTTTTCATGAAGAAGAGAGCCCAAACCTGAGCCTCAAGTGTCCAGAACACAAATCATGAAACTTCAAAGAAGAAGCGAAAGAGGATTCGTCGTCGTTGAAAGAGNAAATTATCAAAAGTCATGGGAGAGAGTGTGTCTCAAGAAGAATATGCAAAAATAATTGGGAGTCTAATGTTCTTGATGAATTATACTAGACCCGATATTGCATTTACAGTGAACAAGCTCAGTCGATATACACACAACCCGAGTAGTTCCCACTGGAGTGCACTGAGACGAGTGCTAAGGTACCTAAGAAGTACTATAGACTTGGGACTTGACTATTCAGGATTCCCAACAGTGATGGAAGGGTTTTGTGATGCAAACTGGGTAAATGACAGTGAAGATGCCAGCTCAACAAGTGGATATGTGTTCACTATGCGTGGTGCTGATATATCGTGGAAATCGACTAAACAATCGTGTATAGCTAGATCAACTATGAAAGCAGAGTTCATAGCCCTAGATCTAGCTAGCCAAGAGGCTGAGTGGCTAAGAAATTTATTGGCAGACGTGCCATTGTGGGGGTGTCCAACACCTGCTGTACATATACATTGTGATTCCCAAACTGTCATTTGCGTTGCAAAAAATAGTGTCTATAATGGGAAGAGAAGACACATAAGGGTCAGACATGAGTCTGTAAGGCAGTTACTATTAAACGGGGTTATCACAATGGAATTTGTGAGGTCTGAGAGGAATATTGCAGATCCTCTCACAAAAGGCTTAAATTGGAAAGCCATCCTTGAAACTTCAAGGGAGATGGGTTTAAAACCTATGAGGTAAGGAATTCATGATAGATACCACTAAGGTGGCCAAACGAAATCATGGAAAGACTTACGCATAACTTGTGAAGTAAATGGCCATAAATCACTCTGTAGCCTGAAATAGGTGGTCTATGTTGAGATAGACTTGACAGAGTTGAAGTCTATAATGAGATAGATTTGACGGATTTGAAAAGTCTATGTTGAGATAGACATGACGGGTATTTTGTAGAAGTTGATGTGTGCGTTAGAGTTCAAAATTTCTCTAACCAATGAGTTCAAGATTTATATCACTCTTGGGAAGAAAATTACTCAATGTCATAATCTGTTAGTTCAAGATCTCATTCACTAACATTAAGGTCAACTTTGTGAATTGCTTAGATGTTCATTTATTAAGCCTTCATTTTGAATGGGTAGGGGATTGTTGGAAGTCCATTCAAAAATAAGGCTTAGTCTTTGTTTTACTCTTATTTCCCTACTTCTATGGCTACTCCTTCAGACCACAAGAATTGAGACATGGGATCATTCAACCCATTCCCACTAAAATAGTGGGGATTTTGTGGTTTCAAACATGAGAGTTTGTTCATCGTTGCATTATAAATAGTTCTTCTTCCTGGTTGAACATGACACAGCAAGCAACAAATAAAAAGCTTCTCATCCATCTCTCATTACCTTTCCGGCCATATGTTCTTCTGTCTGAGCAAAATATTATATCTGTGTTGCCTGTCGAAAGCTTGCCGGTCCGTCACCGGAAATATAAAGCTTTTAAGGTAGTGTTTTATTAAACATGCCACGGATATCTATTTCACCACATTTCCCGAATTCCATTTCGCCAGAATTTGCAGCTTAAATTCCCAGCTTTATGTCGCCATTATTGAGTCGCCAGTGCAGCAACGACGAATATTACAACATACACTACTCCAGATGTCTGGAATTCTGATTCTTTACAGGAATGAATATTCCATAACGCTGAAACTGCCATCGAAGTCACAGTGTGACTTTGCCAAAGCAGCGGAGGTACGCCGATCCGGTATGACCCAAGAGGAGCATGAACTATTGGTTAAGTTCTTTGATAAAGGAGCTCCGTCGTGGCGTTGGTGAAGAAAAAGGAAGGCATTGGGACCCAATCTGCTTTTCATGAAGAAGAGAGCCCAAACCTGAGCCTCAAGTGTCCAGAACACAAATCATGAAACTTCAAAGAAGAAGCGAAAGAGGATTCGTCGTCGTTGAAAGAGAAAGGGCCCAGACCCAAGAGAGGGGAACAGTAGTGAAAAGCCTGAGACTCCAGAGAAGAAAAAATGAAGAGGAGTCGTAGAAAGAGAAAGGGCACAGACCCAGAGGAGGGGAGCAGTGGAATGAATGGATAGAATTTGTTTCTGGAAGGGGATAGAAAGTGCGAGGCATCTTATATATTTGTTTCTAATAAGTATCTGTTGATTGGATTTTTTTTGTGCAAAATAGACTAATACATGCTCAAATTGTACTAAAAAAAAAAAGATAACACAATGGTCCAAACCAAGTCCAGATCCAAGGTAAACGAACTCAGGCGACTCAAGAGCAGTTGACAAAAACGTTTTCTCGTTGGAGGAGCCTCATGCGCCGGCGTGTAGGAGAGTGGCAACGGAGGGTAGTGGCGCGTGAGGCTCACGCGGTTGACAACAATGAAGCGAAAAAATTATAGTAAAAGCTCTAATACCATGTTACAAAAGTAAAGAGAGAATTTCTGAATATGCTGTCATATATTGTCATAGAAAAAAGAGAATACAAAATCATCAAAGAAAACTAAGACTGATTTTCTTAGTAATAGCTAGAAAACCTGGTTCATTAAAGCCTGAAAAGTGACAGGGGCATTAGTGAGCCCAAATGACATTACTTTGAATTCATACTACCCCTGATGAGTCCTAAAAGTTGTTTTATATTCTTCCCCTTCTTTCAACCTCACTTGATGGTATCCATCCCTTAGATCTAGCTTAGAAAAATAGGAAGCCCCAGCCAACTCATAACAAATCTTCTACCCAGAGTATAGGAAATTTATTTTTGATTGTGATATTATTTAAGGTCTTGTAATCAATGCAAAACCTCAATGTGTTATCCTTTTAAGGTACTAGTAGCACTGGAGGGCAAAGGGTGAGGAACTAGTGGTTATGACACCAACCTCTAACATTTCATCCGCCATTTTTTCAATTATGTTCTTTTGGTCATAGGAGTCTCTATAAGGGCCTATGTTCATGGGTTTAGCTCCTGGAATCAAGGGAATAGTATGGTCAAGGGTTCTTTGAGGTGGTAATGACTTTGGCTCATCAAATATTTCTTGAAATTCCTACAAGATCTAGGCTAGCTTTATAATAATTTCTCTTGTTTTTGTAATTTGATCGCAATAAGGCTCCAAAATTTCCCAATCTGTTGCAGAAGGATTACACTAGATTAGGAAGCCTTGTTTCACCTTCTTTGACAATCCCTTCAGAAATACCTTTCTGTCTTCCTTATGGAATGAAATACCCAAGGGCCTAGTATGTAGTTGGATTGGAGCAATTTGGTCCACCCAATCCATCCCAAACACCATATCACACTCTCCCAACTTGAGCAATCTGAAATCCTTTTTAAAGGATTCATTCTAAATCTGCCACTTTAGTTGAGTGCACACTGAATCACACACCATCTTGGGGTCAAGGAAGTTGTGTGTGCTGCCACTATCCACCAAAATCACTACGGTGGACATTGGGTCGTAGGACCGCCTCGCTCAATAAGCACTAAACTGGAATTGTTGTGGTTCAGGTGCATCACGGTTAGTTCTTGAGGTAATGGACCTTGTATCCAAGAAACACCAAATGTTTATGTTTCTTATGGAAACCAAGGTTAACCATTCCCATGCAAAGTACTTGAAGCATAAGATTGGTTGCAATGGTCTATTCGACTCCACGAAGCTCAAGATTGGTTGCAATGGTCTATTCGACTCCACGAAGCTCAACGACACAGGGCTACTTACTTTATCGAAGGCAGTGAGTTTGGCTCCGTCTGCACCCTTACAGATAGCTTTCGGTCAAGCACCGCTTATTTCACAAATTATCTCCTAAATATTTCGGCCCGTTTTATATCTTGCAGCCAATTGGAAAGGTGGCTTATTGCTTGGAGTTGCCTTTGGTGTGCCGAATTCATTATGTTTTTCACATGTCTTTGTTAAAAGAATTCATTGGACAGCCTCATGCGGACCCTTTGGCACTGCCTCATAAGCCGGTAAAGTGTTGCTCAAACCCAAAGTGGCTACCATTAGTGAGTAGCTGTAAGTTGTAAGCATATTCTCAATGACCTGAACCATACAAAATGGCAAAACTCCATAGCTTACAGCAATTACCAGTTAATCAGATCTTCAAGAGCCCAAACTCTAACTCCAACTAGTTAATAGGATAGTTAATAGGACACAGGTGAAAGCTAAGCAAACAAATAACTGCCTATACAAATAAAATTAACAGGTGAAAACCAAATAATTGCCTTGAAAATAAAGATCAATAACTTCAACATAGCTGATAATTTGAACTACCCCCAAGTTAGATCAATAACTTCAACATAGCTGATAATTTGAACTACCCCCAAGTTAGCGACTGAAATTGTTTTTGGAGCCACTAGAGCCAATGGAGAGCAAGACCTCCATGCTAATGAAGGTCATTGCCACCTTGAGATCCTCCCGAGTGTGTTCTCCACCCGGAGTCTCTACATCATCCCTAGCAGGGTTTTTTTTTTTTTTTTTTTT
>NC_044925.1:19022646-19059069 GCF_003576645.1 Ipomoea triloba | reverse complement strand
CTAGCGGGTTTTTTTTTTTTTTTTTTTTGAATACTATTGACTCTGTTACAATATAGTATATGTTCATACATACTTTCTCAACCTACTGAAGCACACCGAGGCAACACCCCCACTGGGGATCAAACCTGTGACTTCTCACTTAGGAGGACCACAGCTATGCCGCTTGACAACAAGGCCTTTGGCTCCCTAGCAAGGTTAGTCATGCTAGACTCAACAATACACTTTAATGTGACCAACTCAATAAGTTTAGCTATCAATGAAGACTCCTTATTAAGTAAACAATATATCAATTAAGCAATCTACCTTCTCCTTATTTCTGCTTCTATCTCAAGAATGAATTATGCTTCATTTGTCCTGCAATTCTAGTGCTTGATTGACTGGCTGATTTCCTTTCTTTCTTGTTGAATAAAGAATCCATCGCTTTGGTGCCTTATCAACATGGAACATGTGATGTTCTCAGACCTGTAGGAGATCAATGTAACATATCCGGGTTCTCCCAAATCCCACTAACACACGTTGAATACTCCGTAGAACTGTGGTCAACAATGTACAATTGGCACGTTGAATACTCCGTAGAACTGTGGTCAACAATTGCCAACAATGTACATCATATGGCTCCAAGCAATCAAAAAAGCACACCAGACAATGAAGTAGCACTGGCTACCAATAGTGAGTAGCTGTAATTTGTAAGCATATTCTCAATGACCTAATCGAACCATACAAAGTGGCAAAACTCCATAGCTTAAAGGAATTACCAGTTAATCACTTAATCAGATCTTCGAGAGCCCAAACTCTAACTCCAGCTAGTTAAAAGGACACAGGTGAAAGCTAAGCAAACAAATAAAATTAGCAGGTCAAAACCAAATAATTGCCTTGAAAATAAAGATCAATAACTTCAACATATCTGATAAATTCACAATATCCATAACTATCATTGAACTTTATTTCTAAGACTATCCAGCAAAGAGCAATTAATTCCTGAGTCTTGTTCGGGTACTTTTGCAAGTTTTCCACTCTCCAGTTGCTATGAATCTTCTTCACACGTCATCCTGACCCTTCAACAGCAACCAGGCCTCTTGTGATCTGCCTCAAGACTTGAGATCACCCTTGCATTGCTCAATAGAAAATAGAACATGCAGAAGGCCGAGAAGCCCAGTCCCATTGGGTTGCATAACCCAAGCACAGCCTGGGGTTTACATGTTCCGAATAAATAGGATTACTTTAAACCTAATTGGGTATACCATCCACCCTTGGGAAAGAAGAAATTTTCAATTAAAATAACAGTCTAAAAAACAAAAAAAAATTAACATGAAATAAAACATCATAATAAAAGACTGCTAAAATAACAATTTAAACCTCAGGAAAACCATATCAGGCAATTCTAGACATACAACCAGGCACTGTACTGTTATCTACCATTTAATGCACCACTTTATATTTCTGATTGTGGTAAAATGACACTGAAGAAAGTAAGAATCTTCCAGCAGAAAATATTACCAAACACCAGATTCATGACTGCAATTGCCATCCTATAGAAGAAGAGAAAGGGCTTATATACCCTGGCCGGGCCCCACCATTTTAATTTATTATTTCCTCATCATCCACACAACACAGAACAACATAATCCCTTCCAATGACTTGCAATATGAAACAAACACAATTACACAAGTCCTTCAAATAAAACCAACAAAAAAATTAGACAGCTAGCATTTAGAATATAACACGAGATCAGAACACAATAAACTCATTAAATTTCTAATGAAGGAAAACACAAGACATTCCAAAAAGTCCCAAATCCCAAGTTGCCATTGGCTAGAAGTCTCTTCTATCTTCATCTTTCAACACCAAAAAAAAAAATTCCAATCAGCTTTAAGAGTCACATGCATTCATATAGGCCAAATATATGAAAATAATCACAGGGCATCTAGACCCCACTTCCAAAGTTGTACACTCACACCAACCCTGGGAAGATTAGCCCATCAACACATCGGATCTATCTGGTGCATTACAAAACAAGGGGTTCTTATTCATGAAATTGACAGACCCTGCCCCTTTGTCAACACATTTGAGTCAGTGAAGTTAATTTCTCAATTTTTAGTTAGTAATTTTGACAGTCAAGCAACATTATGTCCTATTTAATTTGGCAAACATCAAATCTTCACTTTCTTGTAACTGTTAGTTTCCTTCAACTCACTAAGTGTTCTTTATTGTCTTATTGTTATTATGTGTTTATATGCTGGCTTAAGTGTTGTTCTGTTACCTTTCTTTTCACTGGTTTCACCACACAATACTCAAACATGCTTCCCTCTCATTATTAGCAGGTTAAAAGCAGACATAACATGGAACTCAAAAGAAGAGGAGTATTAAATAGACAAGTATCCATTTATCTAAAGATTCAATCTCTATGATGGTGACTCATGCCATTAGTTATTAGAACAGAATCAAGCACCTCCTACTTCGCTGGTAACAATCCCTACTTAACCATTCACTCTCCTTAACCCTGTGCATTTGTAAAGAAAATTTTGTGATGGCCCAAAATTAATGAAGCTCGCCCATGTAATGATTGCTCAAGGAGCATAAATTTTTTTGGACATGGAGTCTTGAAAACATCATTTAAGAATGAGATTTTATTACTGCAAAGAAGTAATTTTTTCCACAAAGTTTCCAAATCTCTAATGCCACTGAGGCACTGAATAACTTAGAATGTCTTCTCTTTTTTTTCCTTTAGGAAAAATCTAATCTGCCTCCTAAATCAAGTACATCCACCCTCCTTACCAATTAAGTACAACACATCAGGAAAGATAATACAAGTGGTGGTGGATAAGCCCAATTTATTACTAACAGTGGTAAGAGGTGCCATTGCCATTGACATTACAAGTACGGTTTTGAGCTGTCCTCAAGCTAGGTCCTGAATCCCGTGGTCTCTTCTTCACCATTGGATCTTCATTGTCCATCATGTTCACTAAATCTCGGCCAAACATCTCCACAAATGTCCTCTGCAAATCCTCAAGACTTTCCTCCTCCTGTCACCAAATAAAATTAACTTAAAAGATTCATTCAGGTTCTTATATTGCAGATTACATATCCTCCCCCTGTGATGAATAAAGATTCACACCTGGGTCCCAACATTTTGGTCCATCATGTTTATCAAATCATGCAGGAAATCACCCATTCCCTGTTTCACAATTTACCCAAATGTCAGGGGCAAATCAGTACTAACGAAAATAAACCAAACTCTAATGAGCTAAAACGCTGTCGTACACAAAGAATCTTCTTGAGATAAAAATCGGGGAATATTTTATTATTAAAAAATAAAAGTAAACGTTTTATTAGAAAGAAAAAAAACGCACTTCGTCTTCTTCAAGCAGATCAAGGAATCCAGCGTCGTACATTGACCGCTTCCCTTGATCGGAGAGCACTGGCAACAAAAACAACGGAAATTAACATCGTCAAAGAATTCCCGTTCAAACACACATGCATTCATACATTTGTTGTCATTCTTGTTGTTATTATCATTATTATTAATTTTGTTATTCCTGTATTATATAACCTGAATAAGCCTCCTGGATTTTCTGGAACCGCCGCTTCGCTTCTCCGGCCACCGTCGGGTTTTTGGCCCACCTGTCCGGGTGCCACTTCTACTCAGCCGCAACATCAAACACAAAAGTTAGTTCATGCGCACACACAAACATTGAAAAATTGCACATTGAAATCTTTTTTTTTTTAGGAAAAAAGAAAAATTAAGAACACTTCCGATGAAGTACCAGAAAAAAAAAATTAAGAATTCTTCGGATACATTACCAGAGCGAGCTTGCGATAAGCTGAGCGAATATCCGAGGAGGAGGCATCGCTGCGAATCCCTAGAATGGAGTAGTAGCAAGATCCGCTGGATCCTCCCTCCCGATCCATGCGAGCGGAATTCTCAACAATGGACTCTAGTAAAACTCCTGTACCTCCACAGATTTTTGTATGCAGGTACAGAGTCTACAAAGAGAAACGAATTCGATTAAACCATGGATATATAGAGAGAGAAATCTATCAAACAAAAAAAAGTGTTGAAACTGGTGGAAATCTTTAGAGAGAGAAACGTATGGAGATGCTTTTTTGTTAAAATATCTTTGCAAGAAATAGAGAGCAGAATGTTCCAGAGATATGTACCTCCATAGATAAAGAAGATATTTTTCTGGTAGGATTGTGAACTGACCTTGTCGTTCTATGAAATTACAGAGATTGCCACCGACACCTTGTTGGTCTTCAGTAGCGGCGCGCCAGCGCGTGCACCAGACAAAAAAATCACAATTACTTCAACTACTCCCTAGTATTCATCTGAACTCTATTGAGATGTTTATATTAGGAGACTTTTATTACATGTAATCTCATTTTTTATTCTTTTATTTTTATTTTTATTTCTTGGTAAGATTTATTTTCATCTTATGTGTTCAAAGAGAGTGTCAATATCAAAATTTTGTGTGAGGAAATATAAGGAAGAATTATAACTTGGGAGTCCATTTAGTATTTTTCATATTAGAATTTCACTAGATCTATTTTTTATTTTTACCTCTTCACTTTTACTTCTTAATGTGGCAAAAAATGATAAATTATCTACATAACAAATTGTAGTCCACACACTGTTGTGTGAACCATAACAAAATATACATTTCAATATACTAAAAATACGTTATTCGTGTACTGAATATATATTGTACAAAATAATATACTTTCAGTATTCAAATAATGTACTTTTTCTGAATATAATGTACATTTTTAATATACTGAAAGTACATTATTTGTATACTAAATGTACATTATTTAATAGTATAGAGGACTATAATGTTTGTGGCCCTGTTTGGTAAAATAATTAGCTTATCAGCCAATTTTGTCTTATTTGACCACTATTAGATGTGTGACTTGTTAAAAATAATCAATATAAGTGTTTGGTTAATTAGCTTTTTGTAACTTTAAAATGTTAAAGGGGGTGCTTGACAAATGGATGATAGCGGGTAGCTGGTAGCTGGTCGAATTATCTAATAGTTAATAGTTGATTGTGTTAGCTAGTTTGACCAGCTGATTGTATTAGCTGGTTATAAAAAAAATGTTTGGTAAATTAGTTGTTTACCATTAACTTATTGCCTGTAAAAAAATGACATTTAAGAGTATGAGTGTATTGTGTTATTTTAAGTTTTAAATATAATAAAATATCCCTTCAAAAAAAATATAACAAAATATGTAATTTATTACTATTATTATTATTAAATATAATTCTTTAATTACATTTACAACTTATTATTATTATTATTATTATTATTATTATTCCCTAAACCGCTAAAACTCACAGGCCACCACAACCAGTAGTCTCACTCTCGTGTTATTTTAATAATAATAATAATAATAATAATAATAATAATAATTATTATTATTATTATTATTGACCCAAACCCACAGGCCATAGCCTATTTGCAAGATAAATCCCTACCCATTTACTCTCACTTAATTCCCTAAATCAAAGCAAAGATTTCCTCTCCCCTAAATCAAACGCAGAGATGGCGAGAAACAAGAAGAAGAAGGGAGAACTAGAAGCGAAGAACAATGGCCAAGCAAACAACAAGAATCTTATGGCAGCATGAATGAAGATGACTCTACTTATTATTTTTCATCGTTGGTATTTTCTTTTTATTTTTAATTTGTGAACTAAAAAATTTAACTTGTATGATCTGGATTTTGAGGTTGAAGATGACTTTTGTGATGTATTAATATTCTTTTTCATTGTAATTATTTTACTTTTAATTTTTGAGGTTTTTTTGTATGTTCATGGTGGCCTGTGAGAGGGGAAGGAGAAGGATAAGGAGAGAAGAGGAGAAGATGAGTGAAGGGTAAAATTATCATTTACCATTGAGTGTGATCAGCTATGTTGTAAACGCTGGTATCAGTAACTTTTTAATTTTCAGCTGATTGCTTTACCAAACACTAATTTTAGTTGTTTAACCAAGTCAAACAGCTAAAATTGGTCAAAACAGCTAAAAATGGTTGATCAGCCACTATCCAAACACCCCCAAATTTTAAAAAGTTGCTCAAAGTAACCTTTTCAATTAGTTTTTTGAGAAAATAAATTATACCAAACAATTATCAGTTAACAGCTAATTTACCAAACACCTTCTACAATCGATTAATGTTATCAACTAGTCATACCTTCTAACCCAATCAGGTAGCAGCTATCAGCTAGCAGTCATTTAATAAACCGGGCCTATATCTACATCTTGTGGACTCTAAGGAATATATCAACATTAAAATTTTAAGAGAGCAAATGAAATTTGGGAGTAGAATTTTGAGAGTAGAAATAATATTTTCCTTTATATTATTTCGCATAAAGTAGTGTAATAATATATATATATATATATATATATATATTGAGAAAGATAACTTCATTAGATCAAATCAGAGGAAAGATCATTACAAAGGAAGATGGGAGGGTTAACAAACCACTCCGAACAATCAGACAAAGAAACTGCCTAGCAAGTATATGAGCCGTCTGATTCGCAAATCGTTTAGTAAAAGATAAACTAATATGAGTAAACATACTCATCAAGTTTTTAATTTCAGCTAGCGGTACATGAACGGAAGAATCACCTAAAGTTGAGTTGAGTACCTGCACCACCTGTAAAGAATCTGTTTCAATGATAATATTGTCAAAGTCATGGCTTTTCACCCAGCTTAGGGATTCTCTTATGGCGACAGCCTCAGCTTCTCTAGAATTATAGGCGCCACTCCATTGTGATCCTTTTGCAGCAACAAAGTGACCTTGATCATTCCTAAGAACACAGCCAAAGCCCATTTTCGAGTGCGATTTGTCAATAGTCGCATCAACATTCAACTTCAATAATCCCAGTTGAGGTTTAGACCATTTAGGCTCTTCAGCTATGCTAATTCATCTCTAAACTGCTCAGCTTTGTTGGCCTGCAACCAATCATTAAGATAATTTTGAGCACTTTGGACTGTGAAACGGGCAGCATTGAGGGATTGGTTGTTCCATAAAATATTGTTCCTCATATCCCAAATTTTCCAACAGACAATATACAGAATGCAAGCATGAATGTTGGAGAGGGAGGTTGACATAGTGCTCATCCAATCTTGGAAGTTGGTATAAGATCCTGGCTGATATTGGAATCGTAGATAGCTCCAACAGGCTTTAGCGTAATCGCACTCTACCAAACAGATGAAGGACTGATTCCTTACCACTCAAGCACAGTTGGCATTTATCATCACAATTAACCTGCTTAGCTCTCAGAGAGTCTTTAGTTGGAAGAGTCATAGTGCATGCTTGCCAAAGGAAAGTTTTTACCTTATAGGGTATTTTGCATTGCCAAAATCTGCTGAAGTTCTGGCTCTCACTTTCCGACATCACGCCATGAATCGCTTTGTAACAACTTTTCATAGAAAATTTCCCATCTACTTCAGGTCCCCAAATAATCTTGTCTTGCATATGTTGTCTAGGGATAGGGATTTTCAATATAAGCTCTGTATCTCTCTGGTTAAAAATAGATGTAATGGCCTCTGCATCCTAGTTACACTCTATTGGATCAATACGATCAGCCACTGTTGCGAGTTCCATAAATGGAAATGGGTAAGTAGTCACTTTGGGATTAGATAAGTCTGGGAGCCAGTTGTCGGACCAAATTCTAACTTGATTACCATTCCCAACCCTCCATCTTGACTGCTTACAGATTATGTCCTAGGTTGCAAGCAAACTGCTCCATATATAAGAGAGATTGGCTCCAGCTTTTGCTTCCAGAAAAGAGACATTTGGATAGTACCTTGCCTTATAGATCTGAGATGCAAGTGAGTCAGGTTTTTGTATGAGGTTCCAGGCCTGTTTGCATAAGAGGGCCAGATTGAAGTCATAGAGGCTGCGAAATCCAATACCTCCCCACTTCTTTGGCTTGCACAGGTGGTTCCAAGATTTCCAATTGATGCCCCTGTTGTTCCGTCCTCCACCCTTCCACCAATAA
Organism: Ipomoea triloba; assembly: GCF_003576645.1. Classification (NCBI taxonomy): domain Eukaryota; kingdom Viridiplantae; phylum Streptophyta; class Magnoliopsida; order Solanales; family Convolvulaceae; genus Ipomoea; species Ipomoea triloba. The sequence continues at coordinate 19,051,066 of NC_044925.1, read as the reverse complement.
GAGTTCATGATAACTTAAATTTCATTGGTTAGGGTCTTTGGTAGTAAGAACACTCCTATGGCATATGTTGGAAGTGCTTGAAGAACAGTCTTCAATAATATCTCACGCCCTACTCTAGATAGGAACATGTGATTCCACCCTTGTATACAGTTGACAATTTTCCTCTCCTTCTTGTTTTTCCCCATGATCATAGGAAGACCCAAATAGTTTCCAGAACTGGTACTTCCTTGAACCCCTAGAATCTCACTCAATTTCCTTCTATCCTCTTCACCCACATTTTTGCTGAAAACAATGGCAGATTTGTTTAGATTTATAGACTGACCTGAAGCCTTCTCATAATCCAGTAATAGTTGTTTGAGATTTGAAGCCTCCATAGGATTAGCCCTCAGGAAAATATAGCTGTCATCTGCAAAAAGAAGATGGTTAACAGTAGGTGCATTCCTAGCAACTGATAAACTATGGATCTTGTTTTTGTTCTCATAATCCTTTAGCATTGCACTCAAGCCTTCTGCAACGATGATAAAGAGATAGGGTGAAATAGGATCTCCTTGCCTAATACCTCTACTTGGTTTAATATGACCAATTTCATCAGTTCTGTTCAGCACAAAATACTCAACAGAGGTAACACACTCCATTACAAGGGAAATCCACCTTTCTCCAAAACCCAATTTAAGCATAATGCTGCGCAGCATAGGCCGCTCTAGCCTATCATAGGCTTTGCTCATATCAAGTTTTAAGGCTACATTTCCAATCTTACCTTGAGTTTTCCTTTTCAAGTAGTGTTGCAATTCGTAGGCTATCATAATGTTATCAGTAATTAATCTGCCCGGCACAAATACACTTTGGTTGTCCGAAATGATACCATTCAAGAGAGGCTAAAGTCTATTGGCAATGGCCTTTGCAAGGATTTTTTAAGCAACTGTACAGAGTGCTATAGGTCTGAGATCTGCCATAGTTTCGAGAATTTGTTTTTTTTTGGGATCAGAACAATTTGAGTAGTGTTCAAACCTTTTGGGAGTTTACCAGTTTTTAAGAACTCATTGCAGAAATGCACTAAGCTCTCCCCCAAAATATCCCAATAGGATTGAAAAAATCCTGGGTTAAAACCATCAAAGACGGGGCTCTAATCCGGATGCATCCCAAACAAAGCTTTCTTAATTTCACTGCTAGAAACTTTCATTAGTAACCTGCGATTCTGAGTACTGGTAATCTTGGGGTTAATGCAACTAATAACATGATTAAGATCACACGTAGCACTAGAAAATATGTTAATGAAATAGTCCCTTACCAAGGCATTCAGTTCAGGTCCCTGAGTAATCCAGTTGCTTGCGTCGTCCTTTAACCTCTGGATTGTATTATTCCTCTTTCTCTGTTTGACGGCATTATGAAAGAATTTGGTGTTGTTGTCGCCGCCCTTGTACCAGAACATTTTTGCCCTCTGTTTCTAAAACTGATTTTGTTTGTTGAGAAGATTAATAAATAACCTCTAAGCTTGAGAAAATTCCAGAATTCCTTGGTTATCACTTCTTGTTCTAAGGAAACTCATCTGCCTTTTGAGAGTATTAATTTGTGGTTGTAAATTTTTGTTAAAATTCTTACCCCATTTCCAAACAGCATGACTACAGACCTCAAAATGAGAGCATAGATTTAGACCTTCTGAAATATTCCAACTTTGGTAAACTATGTCTCTACACTGGCTTCCTTTAACCAACAATTCTCAAATTTGAACTTTCTATTAGTCCTGATCCGTGTTGCTGGGAACGGCCAAACAGCTAAGGGAAGATGATCACTAACGAGAGCTTCAAAAGACTCTACTCTAGCATACCCAAATCGATCAAGCCACCTTCCATTAACCAGGATACGATCCAGTTTCTCCCTAACCCAATTGGTAGTGCCTATGCCTTTATCCCATGTAAACTGATAGCCATTGAAGGTAAGATCAAACAGTCCACTGAAGTTTACTGCTTCCCAAAACCCTTGAATCAACCGGTTGGGATGAGTAGCACCGCCCAAATTTTCGTCGTGAGAGAGGAAATCATTGAAATCCCCCATTAAAATCCAAGGGAGAGAGTTGTTGAGAGACAACTGTTTGAGAAGATCCCAGGATTCTGCATGTCGATGTCTTTTTGGGCAACCGTAGAAGCCGGTGTAACGCCATAGAGGAGAAGATGATACAGAGTTGATAGTGGCATCAATGAAGTTCCTAGAATGGTTAACAATGGTCAGGTTTAACTCTTTTTTCCACAAGAGGGCAAGTCCCCCACTTCGACCCGAGCAATCCACTGTAAACATGTTGTCAAATCCCACTTTGGTTCTAATAATCTCCATCTTTGAAGAACATAGCTTTGTTTCCATTAAGAATAATAAGACCGGCCTCTTAGTGTGGACGATGTCGTTGAGGACTTGAACTGTCGTTTGGTTGCCAAGCCCCCTACAATTCCAAGATATAAAACTCATTGATAATGTATGGACTCGAAGCTAGATTGAACAACTGTGATCCAGTAAGCAGAGAGTAAAGATTCAGATTGTGATGTCCGTTGGTGTAAGGCAATACTTCATGCACTGATTAGCAAAACTCAAACCACAGACTGAAGGAATAGATAGTGCTTGTTACAAAGAACAAGAAGAAGAGGACTAACACAAACAGGAAAAGCAGCTTGTCACAAAGACAAGAAGGAAACAGGAACAAATTTAAGACTCGGGAAAATCTCATTTGGGAATTTCATCAAACAGGTTGTAGGCACTCACTATTGCCTTCATCCGAAAGTTCCTTTCCCAGGTCAACAGCTCAGAAAACAAACCCAGACCTCTTCAACAAAAGCCTGTTCTGTAGTCGTCGTAGAGAAGGTGACGACTTTGAAGAGTACTCTCTCGGCTTTTCATCCCCATTCCTTCTTCATCGCTTATTCTCTCTAATAACCTCTCTACTAAACACTACCTTCCCTTCTATGGACTCTTATTTGTCTTATAATATATTTTTTGATATTCAAATTTTTAACTTTTTCCAAACTAATGAACTATATCATGTATTCCATTACTTTGCTCTCACGCCCATGATGGTGTAAATCACTAATATTATATTTTATTATTTCACATTTTTTCCACATTTTTAAGTAACGTGATATTCACTTTCAAAAAAAAAATTATGTGATATTCACAAAAATATTACATTATCTCAAAATATCTCTTAAACTAAACACCCATTTGTATGGGTTATGTTTTTGAGTGAATTAAAAAAAAAAATCATTGCAGGTCAACATAAATAAAAATAATTTTTTTAATATTTGTATATGCAACGTGTGAAAATCATGCCTAATATTAAAATATTAATAAATAAAATAATTTAAAATGTTAAGTTTAAATTATATTTCACAAATCTTTAAAGTCGTAAATTTTAATTATCATATAAATATATATATATAAAGAAAAAACAAAAAGAAGGGAAGAGTTTATACTTCATATTAACCAAAAAAAAAAAAAATCTATAATATTAAGCTAACACCAACATATATATTGACTCAACTGGTCATATGGGTGAAGTTTGGGAAGAATGACCATGGATTGACTCTCACTAGCCACAGTGTGGAGGCAACCTCTTAAAGTAAGTAAAGTTCTAGAAAAAGTGGATGTAGGTTTTTTTTTTCTATTAAAGGAGCAGCGTGATAGAGAGCAAGATCCGAGAAAAAGTTTTTTTTTTTTCTATTAAAGGAGCAGCGTGATAGAGAGCAAGATCCGAGAAAAATGAGTAACGAAGGAAGATGGTGTGCTTGGACATAGCGGACCACTCCCCGATCTATGGTTGTGAGGTCTTTCCGCCCCTAGGCGGACTACTTAGGCTACCATGGCAAACCGCCCTAGTGGTCAGCGGATGGTGAGGGAGCGTGAGTATATGGTGGGGTGGACGATACAAGGTAGTGGATATATGAGTTTCGCGATCTTCAAGCAATTGGTGGGGACCTTCAACGTGCTTTGCTATTGTAACTTATAGTCATCCATCCTTGACTTTGGTAGTGTGAACACTTGACTTTGTTCATTATCCATAAGTCAGGTTGCTCTGAGATATATCCGTTTGGTGACTCTTGCTTGAGCATAATTAATGCCACCGAAAAGTACACTGATTTTTCTCATAATGATCTTCAGCTCCATGTAGCAAGAAAATTTGAAATCACCTTTAGGAGTCATCCTCATGCCATATAATATTTTCCCTTTTTAGAAATGTTGTTGGCAGTGTTGGACTCCTTTTGAATAAATAAAAATAGACCATCCTATTTTTATTCTTGATCATGTCATACTCAGCCTCAAAATTAATTTGATTCCTTCCCCCTTGGATGATTCGTAATTCTTCTTCCTTGCATGAAATAATAGGTAGGTCATCCTCATCCTCAACTTTGATCTTCCAAAAAGGCAAGTCATCCTCTTTGATGAACTTTAAAGTCACGGTCATCATCTTCATTAATGATTTATTTTGGCCTTGAAACCAAGTCATCCTCATTCTCATCCTCAAATTTAATCTTCAAAGGCTAAGTCATCCTCATGTTGGCTTATGACCAAGTCATCCTTCCCTTATTTATTTAATAGGTCACCCTCATCACCAAATTAATTCTTGAGGTAAGTCATCATCTTCTTTGAATTTCTACACGGTCAAGGTTAGTCACGCCACTTTGCTCCATGAGGTCATCCTCATCTCCAAAAATATTTCGCTTGTATGAGTTAACCTCTAAAGTATTTTTGTGAGAGAACCCATTTGAGGTTGACTTTAATTTTGACTTTTAATTGCAACATCCTCATCTTGAATTAATTAATTCTTCCAAAGAATTAATTATTGCAATTCGAACCGTTGTCACGTTTCGGGATGTCTTCGAGTCTTGATCAATCTTCCAAATTCTTCTCAATTTGTAAAGTGGAAGTGAACGACTTATAAGTATAAATTAAAAATTTATACTATTGTAATTTCCACTTAATCGACTAGGCTTGTGTTCGACGTAATCCTATACTAGACTCAAAATAAAATTGGGGGTCTAATATTACATTTTTGGTTCATCAAAACAATCACAATATATTCCTAACAACAATGATAATAATAATAATAATAATAATAATAATAACAACAACAACAACAACAACAACAACAACAATAATAATAATAATAACAATAATAATAACAATAACAATAACAAACAATAATAACAATAATAACAATAATAACAACAACAACAACAACAACAACAACAACAATAATAATAATAATAATAATAAACGGAGAAAAATTTTACTATTTACTTATTGTTTCATTCTCAAGTATGATGAGCATATACTTTTCTCAGGCATTCCAATAGCGTTTTTTGGTTCGTTTTTCTTAATGACATGAACAGTACAACTCCAGCCAACAATTTCTGTGTCAATATCAATTAACTTTACTGCATTTGTCATTATTAATATCCTTGTGTCATGGAAAATATGTTCATAAAGGATGTTATGAAATAATATAATGGGAACCATAACATAAATTCAAAAACCATAGATTAGGGAGTTAGGATTAACTAAAATGTGTAGATTATAGATGAATATAATGAGAACCACAACATTACATACAAGCATACAAGTATAGATGAACAGATTATACAATAGATATATTTACGTAACAATATTGAAGTTATACTAATTAATGAGTATACCATCATTACTTTTAAAAAAAACTATAATCATTATGAGTACAAATACAAATAATAGAAAAAATACGAATAATAGAATTAGCATAATAATATTTTGACAATCATACCTATAGAATGTCAAGTAGATGGTGTGTTGCCAGTGTTGCAAAAATCGCGCCTAGGCGCTAGGCGGCGCCCGCGTCGAGGAAGGCCGAAATCGGCCTCCTCCGCGGCCGGGCGCCTGGGCCGCCAGCCGACTTTTTTTTTTTTTAAATTTTAAATCTTAAACATTTAAACTATTAATATTATAATGTATTAACTAATTAACTAATAGTCTAATAAGTAATAACTAATAAGTAATAACTTAATAAAATAATAAATAATAACTAAATTAAACTAATACGTAATGCACTAATAATTAATAAATAATACGGAGTAACTAATAACTTAATAAGTATTAACTATTTAACTATTAAAGTGTAAAGACTTATAATATTAAACACTTTACAATTATTAACACTTAAAATATTTTTTATTATTTTTTTAAATTAAAAAAAAAAAAAAAAAAAAACTAGGCGCCTAGAGGGCGGGGGGCGCCTAGCGATTTTTGCAACCTTGTGTGTTGCAAAATATGTTAGGTTTAGTTTTGGGTGAATACTGGTGAGAAGAGGAGAGGTTTATATACTGTTGTTTTGGGTAAAATAATTGTTTAGTTAGGAATCTATACAAAATTGTATTATAGAATCTTATTAAGACTTCAATATTCTAATTTTTAAGTTAGGAATCTATACAGAATTGTATTATAGAATATTGTCAATTTGTTTGAAAACTGCAATAAAGAAACAAATTGCCTAAAGAATTTAATGTTAAACTTCCGTTATATTTAACGGAAAAATTTGGTAAAATTATAAAAGATTAAGATATATTAGGAATTTAATTGGAGGTTGCACAATAAGAAGAACACAAAGTACAATACTTTAAAGCAGACTATTACACCAACATTTTTTTAGTTCCAGTTAAAGGTATAATATTATTAGCTCTTATTATAAGTGTAGATAGTAGATGAATAGAGATCTTTATGTATCATTATAATAATGATAATGAAATCTAAATGTTAAAAAAATCACTCACCTTCTATGTTATTTTCTCTCTATCATTGTCTATCTCGTGGAATCAGTGTTAGTGTGTCATGACTTACTCGTTTGTCTATCTTTTTTGTCATACTTTTTTTTTTTTTTGTGTTTTTTTGGGTTAAAAGCGCAATTAATTTATAGAATCATTTTTTTTGTCTGTCTTACTCTATTATATTAGATTACAAGTTTACTTTATTATATTTAGATTGCATCTCATAACAAAAATGATAATGGTCTAAACTAAATTATTAGATAGGAGCCTTACTTTTAATGGAACGGTAGAGGTTTAGCCCAGGAAAAGATGGAGGAATTTCTAGAATGAAATAATAATGGGAGAAACACCAGGAAGGAAGATCTTGCATGATTGTCGTGCTCTGATGCACTCGAAGAGTAGTATCTTTTAGTTTTTTTTTTTTAGTTAGTATCAATCTATATTCATTTGGATCCTATGGTAGCGTAAGTTTTACTAGTAATTCGGATCTTATATCGAGTATGGTGGATACAATGAAAGCCATTTGTTTCAACTCGGTCTCTAGAGAAACCTAGCTAGACAATACCAAAAAATACAGAGTAAAACAATCATTCTTCAATTACCATTTTCTCCGTGACTTCAATTGCTCAAACCTCTTCAAGGTAAATCTATTTTCTTCTATCAATTTGCTGTGCTTTGAAATGTCTGCTTTCATCTTCACGTACCTTTATGAATATGTACGAGTTAATTACTTGATGTATGGTGATGAATGTTTGTTTAATGATAATTTTTGTGAATATACATGTTTATATATGTATGTATTTTTATTAGGGATGTTAATCGCACGCTAATCCGTTTGGTTTTGGTTTGGGCTAATCGTTTTTTTCCTGATTGGGTTTAAAATTTTTTATCCTAATCCTAAAACTTCGAAACAGGCCAGCGGCGCGGGACGGGCTAAAGCCCGCCCTCTAGCGGGACAAGCTAAAAAACCCGCCTCTTGGCGGGTCTGGATTGGGGCCAACCCTGCCCGCCATGCCAAAGCCCGTCGCCGGGCTGGGCTAATATAAGTTAAGAAAAAATTATAAAAAAACAATGTATTGTCTTTGTGTAGTGTATATGTAGTACACTGCATATATATTGGAACTAGGGAAAATAAATTGACGTTTGAAATTAAGTCTGTAACTTTTAAAATAAATACACAATAATAAGTCTGTAACTTGCATTTAGCAATGTTTGGGTAGGGATTTAGGGAATGGCAGAATTGCATATTTGCATTCGCAGCTTTAGGGGTTGCGAGTTGCGATTAATAGTCATATAAACACATTAACATTTTATTTTCAACTAAAAATAACTCATATAAACACATTAACATTTTACCAGCTTTAGGGATTGGGTATTAACTCATATAAACCTCTAATTCTAATTTTCAACTAAAAATAATTAGGAAAAATAGTCAAATAGGCCCTCAAACTTTATCTAAAAAGTTAATTAGGTACCTAAACTTTTTAAAGTTGCAATTAAACACATTAACATTTTATTTTGGAGCAATAAAGCCCAAAAACAGGTTAGTGACCTGTGATAGCAGGTCACTTGGAATCCAGCATAATTTCTAACAAAAAAATCAAACGCTGGCGACCGGTTGGTGTCGCCGACGCCTTCTCCAACGACATCTGCGGTCGCCCCTCCGGAGGAAGCGACCAGACTGGTAATGAAATGTAAAAGTATCATATTTTTACTTATAAGTAATGAAATGTAGAAATATTACTTTTTTCATCAAAAAGTATTATATTGTCCCTTATAAGTAATATAAACATTTTATTCATGATTTAGTATTACATTTCATCTTAACACAACCCGTCTCACGAACAATATGTTAACTAATTACCACATTGGCAGTTACAAATTTTAATATTAACAAATTGGCAAAAACTCCTATAAGAGATTCGTAGGATGGTTCGGGTTCATAATAAGTATTATACTTTCCCTTAAGGGTGTGTTTGGAAAGTAGGAAAATAACTTCTGGAAAATATTTTATAGAAAATGAGCCATTTTCCGGAAAACAATTTCATTTCCGGTGTTTGGTTGCATTCTGAGAAACTGTCTTTATGTGTTTGGTTTATTTTCTGGAAAATGAATTAAATTGTATAATTTTACATTTTAATTATTTTTTTAAAATATAAAATAATAATATTAATATATAAAATAATAATATTTCTTTTAGAAAGTAACAGATGTGGCCATTTTGGCCAAAAAAATTGTTGAAGTCAAGTCCGAAAAATGACTTCCGGAAAAATGACCTCATTTTCCTTGGTCAACGGAATTTGTTTTCCCGGCACTGCCAAACATCAAAAGTCCAGAAAATTATTTCCAAAAATCATTTTCCGGGCTACCAAACACAGCATAAGTAACTCTCTAATTCCTAAATATTATACTTTTATTTAAAATTATTACAATTTCTTTCAAAAATATTACACATTTTTACATAAATATTATACTTTCTTGCATAAGTAACAATCATCAATTTATCATTTATTAGTATTTATCTTTTGATCATCAGTATTACACTTTCACTCATAAATAACAACCATAAATTTGAATCCCAAACCATCATAAGTAACAATAATCAACTTATGCATGATTAATAGTACTCAAAAAAAAAATAGTATGCTTTCCTTCATAAACAACAATCAATCAATTTATCGATATTAGTATTACACTTTCTCTCATATTTAACTCTTTAACCTCTAAATATTACATTCTGATTTAAAAATATTACATTTTTTCTTCAAAATTATCACATTTTTCTCATCAATATTAGACTTTCCTTAATAATTAACAATCAATCTGCCAATGACTTTGTGGTCAAGCGGCACACGGTGTACACTCTCATATAGAAAGGAGTGGGTTTGAGCCTCAGTGGAGGCATCTGTTGACTCAAGTAGCTATGAACAGATACTCAGTGGGTTCTCTTTCCTTTTTTTCTTCTTCTTCTATCCCTCCTCTCTCTCATGTTCTCTTTACTAGTCACACCTGCAAAAACTCTTCAAAATCTATCTATGCCTATTTAGGATGCTCAACCTTACATGTTTCCTCATAAGTATTACATTTTCTCTCATAAGTAACAATCAATCAATTTACACATTATTAGTATTATACTCACTCTCATAAGTAACATTTTGACCTCAAAATATTACATTTTTTTTAAAGTATTGCGTTTTCTTTCAAAAGTTACACATTTTTCTTCATAAGTATTACACTTTTTATACTAAGTAACAATCAATTTATCTCTCATTAGTATTACATTTTTTCTAATAATTATTACATTTTTCCTCATAAGTAATAATTAATTAATTTATCCATGATTAATATTACATTTTATTCTTATAAGTAACTCTTCAGCCCCTAAATATTAATTTTTGATTTAAAAGTATTATACTTTTGCTAAAAAAATATCACATTTTTTTCCTCGTAAGTATTACATTTTTCATCTCTAATTAGCATTATACACTTTTTATCATAGGTATTAAACTTTCATCTAGATCTAAGTAATTCAAAAAGGGTCAAGTTAGAGGTAGGTGAAGGAAACAATTTTTTTTTAAAAAGGTATTTTATAAGTTTATGTGACACTAAAAATGTCTGTCTTATAGTGAAGTCTATGGTTATAGACTTGTTTATTAATTTTTAAAGTAGAAGCATGCAAATTAAGAAAATTCTATTCATACAACTAATTTGAACAAGGTAATAAAGACTATAGTACAAGAATCTCTCATGTTCTCTCATGCCAAAGACCTTGTGGTCAAGTGGCATCCGGTGTTCCGATTAACACTCCCACATGGATGATGGGAGTGGCTTCGAGCCTCTCGTTATGCGTAGGTGATACTACATTGTAACAAAGTCAGTAGTACTCAAATATATATATATATACTTAAAGTAATTATTCAATTTAAATAAAAGGTAAAATATTATTTCATTTATATAATATTATTATATTATTATAAATGACTTCCAATCCTTTTTCACTTATGAATCGGACAGACCTTGCAAGCCTACAAACATCACCACTAGTCTTTCCTACAAATCCGAAGGCCACTGTCCATTTTTATTCCTTCTGATAATTTTCTTTGATCTACTCCTTTCATGTCATCATGCCATTTCATCTTCACTGATTTATGAAACTACGTGTTTGCTTGTGAATGTTCATATATACATACAGCGTTTGATACATGCAATGGCGTGCATGAGGCTTGGCTCAAAATCTGAGGCTTTTCATCGTGAAGGCCAGTCTTGGTAATTAACACCCTTTTCTTTTCTTTGCTTTAATTACATTATATATATGCTCTTTACCAATCTTGTAGCAAATGCAAAACTTTAATTGCATCATTTCTTTCTTGATTTGATCTCCATTAAGGCCGGATTTCTGGGTTTTTTAGGTTTTGTTCCTAAATCTTTCAGGCATTGCACTTCCGGGCTTCCCAGTGATGTTACAGTTGAAATTGGAGAAATGTCCTTTCATCTTCACAAGGTAAACATATCCCACGTTTCGCTCAAAATAGTGCATTTGGGGGTGACGAGGGAAACCCGCAGTCACTATCGAGGATGTAGACCGATAAATCCTGTCTCGTGACCCTAGCTAGCTGTCATAAGAGACTAAGGAAGTAAATTAGTCTAGGTTGCCTGACTGGCTCAAACCAAGAAGGTTGAAATGTGATTACAAGTTTAATTATATCTTTAGCCATCTTGGCTGAAACGCTGGAAAATAGTGCATTTGATTGTATTATTATGTTCTTAATTAAGATAAGTTTGATTGTATGGTATGGTATGGTGTGTGCAGTTCCCTTTACTATCCAGAAGTGGGCTATTAGATAAGATGATCAGAGAATCGAACAAAAACGATGGATCAATGTGCATTTTGCAACTGGGAGACATACCAGGAGGGGCTAAAGCATTTGAGCTTGTAGCCAAGTTCTGTTACAGTATTAAAATAGAGCTCACAGCTTCAAACATAGTAAGCCTTAGGTGTGCAGCAGAATACCTTCAAATGACAGAGGACTATGGGGAGGGGAACCTCATTGTACAGACAGAGCTTTTCCTCAATGAAGTTTTCGGGAATTGGACCGACACCATTAAAGCCCTCGAAACGTGTCAAGAAGTTCTGGCGCAGGCCGAGGACCTCCACATTGTGTCGAGATGCATACACTCGTTGGCCATGAAAGCCTGCGCTGACACGACCAACGCGCTGTTTAACTGGCCGGTCGCGGGCGTGAATGCCGCTGCCTCTTCGGTTGCTGAGGTTTGGAACGGCATAAGCAGCGGGGGCGCTGCAGCAGCGAAGCTGCAAGCGGCTTCGTGCACTGATGACTGGTGGTTCGAGGACGTGTGCTTCATCAGCTTGCCGTTCTTTAAGCGTTTCGTGAGAGCTGTTGAGGACGGAGGTATGAAGCCCGAAAACATCGCGAGCTCCCTTGTTTACTATGCAAAGAAATACATTCCCCTAATGAACAGGCAATCCAGCTTCAAAGATGCCAGCCAGGCCAAGTCTAGCTCCAAAATCTCCACACCTTCAGAAACAGACCAAAAGGTGCTCCTGGAAGAGATTGTGGGGCTACTAACGAGCCAGAAAGGGGTCGTGGAAACCCGGTTTCTGCTCAGGCTGCTGCGCACCGCTATGATGCTGCAGACAAGCCAATTGTGCAGGGAGAGCTTGGAGAGACGAGTCGGGATGCAGCTGGACCAGGGCTCGCTAGATGACCTCCTCATACCGAACATTGGCTATTCGGTTGAAACCTTGTACGACATCGACTGTTTCCAAAGGATTCTCGATCATTTCATGTTGATGGACCACCACGCATTAGCCGCTGATGAAACTCCGATTATCATGGAAGAAATCACCACCACCACCACCACCGCCACCCATTCTTTAACATCAATAACAAGGGTTGCCAGTCTGGTGGATTCATATCTTGCTGAGGTAGCACCAGATGTTAACCTCAAGTTCCCAAAGTTCCAGGCCCTGGCTGCTGCAATCCCTGATTATGCAAGACCACTCTCCGACGGCATCTATCGTGCAATTGATATATATCTAAAGGTAGTAGCACCTACCTACTCATCTTATTTCCATGCCCGCCCACCAGATGCATGATTTGGCCTTTCACCGCCCTCTACCCAACAATTCCCAGCATCAGTCAGCCTTAACTGCTCTTGTTGGGACTCGAACTCATAACCTAGCTCGATGGCTATAACTTATAGCTAAGGCGCAACTTTATCTTCCGCCCAACAATCCAGCAACCAGATGTTGTGCTGGATTTGGCCTTTCACGGACCTCTGCCCAACATATATAGTATGAAAAACAAAACACATGTAGAGTGTGTTAGGCCCAACATATATAGTATGAAAAACAAAACACATTTAGGGTGTGTTTGGGTTTCAGGCACATCCTTGGCTTGCAGATGCAGAAAGAGAGCAAATCTGCAGACTGATGAACTGTCAGAAGCTTTCGTTAGAGGCAAGCACACACGCAGCGCAGAACGAGAGGCTGCCTCTGAGAGTGATCGTCCAAGTCTTGTTCTTCGAACAGCTCAGGTTGCGCACGTCCATCTCGGGCTGGTTCTTCGTCTCCGACAACCTGGAGAGCTCGCAGAACCAAAACGAAGAGTGCCACGACGAGCAATGCAAGGGAACGGGAATGGAAGACATGAGGCATCGCGTTGCTGACCTCGAAAAAGAGTGCCAAAACATGAGAGAAGAGGTGCAGAAGCTGGCCAAAACTAAAAGGGGTTGGAACATTTTTTCCAGACGAAAATCTCATTATAATTCCAAGGCATCAAGGCACTGCACTGCACAACCTGCTGAACCACTTAACAGGGAACACACTAACCAAAATGGTGGCTTAGCTTAACAGTACAAATTCAGTTTTTTTTTTTTTTTTTTTTTTTTTTTTTGGCGACTTAAGTTAACTCATTATTCAACTCATGATATTTCTATATAAGCATGTGTATTGCATTGTGAAATGTATAAATTACAACATTACTAATATATATAAATCAATATACTTCTGCTTTATCTAGTATTCATTTACTAGAAAGTGATAACTATATATTGTTATTCAATTAAATCTACAGAGTACAGTCCATCAATTTTAACAAAATATATAAATAAATAAAAAAAGTTCAACTCGAAATAGAAGTATTCATTCATTACTGTACAAGAAATCAAAACATCTTACAAAGAAACAGGAGACAACTGCTTACAAGTACTAGACTACTAGCCACTAGACAAAACCAGCATTAAGGATGATACTGCTTTTTACAGTTGCTGTTCTTACCAGCAACCAAAATCTTCCCAAATGCACACTTTTGTCTGGGCGACTCTTACTAAAGGGCTTGCATATATATATATATATATAGGGTTGACTTCATATGAGACAATACCTTCCCGTGAGACAGTGAGACACAACGTGAATGCACGGGCTAAGTGCACACACCCTAAACTGTGTGCACTCATGTTGGGCTAAGTGCACACACTCTAGGCTGTGTGCATCTGCATAGTAAACTGTGTGCACTAACGTTGTGCCTCACCGTCTCACGGGAAGGTGTTGTCTCATTTGATTGTAAGGGCATAGGCTGCTGTACTATTTTACAAAATCAAATTACCTAGAAGCTTATCAAACATGGAGCATTTGTAAGGATACTCACAGTGGCACATGTGATAATGAACAAAGAAAGAGCATAGGCTGCTGTACTATTCTACAAAATTAAATTACCTAGAGGCTTATCAAACATGGAGCTGATCGACATTCTGAAATCTACACGTGCCATTTCCGCTTCTTCACCAATATCGTCAACTTAACGACAGCGCGAATTTTGCACCACCTAGCTCTTGGCTTTCCAGTCTTTGAGCTGTTGATGCCAAAACTAGGAGAAGCTCGTTCAGTGCTTGAAGTAGCAGACAGTCCATTATTTCCCGGCCAAGCCAGTGGTGACTCAAGCTGATAGTTACTGGGTGTAGTAGTGATAATTAGTGGGTCCTGTGAACCACTGGGACCCCAAACATCTCCAGCATAGACAGCAGAAGGATTATTGATAAGAAAACAGCTGCTGCTGCTGCTGCTTCCCATTCTATGAGAACTTTCAGGCATAGATACTCCAAATGGACTTTGCTGCAATTCGTAACTTGGCGGAGAGATTGTGGTATGATCAGAGTACATCTGCATCTCCAGCTGGTCTGTATGTGGAAAAGAATAATTAGTTACATACACCAACCAACTATTTGTGAGCATGGAAAGAGGAAAACAGGTCAGAGTCCATATTGAAAAGATTTTTTTTTTTTGAATACTATTGACACTGTTACAATGTAGTATCTGTTCATACATACTTTCTCAACTTACTGAGCCAACGCCCCCACTGGGGATTGAACCTGTGACCTCTCATTTGGGAGGGCCACAGCTATGCCGCTTGACCACAAGGTCCATATTGAAAAGATAAGAGTTATAAATCCATGGGTTAGACTAGCTAATTAAGTGGATTTAATCTTTTAGTGCGGTTTGGCTCATGTGCATAACATGGTATCAGAACCTGCCCTCGGAGTTAATTAATTCAATGTGCCCACAGAATGTTTGAAGGGCTTGTATGCTCTTATATCTTGCTATTAGAAAAAGGGAAGACAAGGGCGAAATGAAGTTTGAAAGTTTAGTACCTTGCTCAACTGGGAAGTTAAAAGTCTCTTGACTTGAACTAGGGCTGATAGACAGGCCAACTTGGGGATTTGGCATAACCATAGGGTTGCATATGATGGAGTGATCCTCAACCAAAACAAAATCTTTCAGGTTTCTGTAAGCACACTGCTTAAGATCTTCCACCATCCGCTGCCATTAGACAACAAACACTGTCACAGTCATGAATTTCTCATTCATTACAAAAAATGCAAAGAGATTGTATTATGGACGCCAGCAATACCACGGTGGCAATCCAATCTGTTATCTAGTCTAACCCATATTTTCTCTTATTTTATCAACGTGGGACTCTCAACACTATCATAATCAATAGAAATATAAAAATAAAATGGAATGGAGAAGTCTTGTCATATGAGATACTTCTCTGCAAGTTAAAAAATAAAAAAATAAAATAAAATAAAAATAAAAAAGCCTTACCGGGACCTCATCTATACTGTAGCTATTAGCACTACAGAATTCAAACTGGCTATCCAGTACTTCATGATCAATGTCAGTGAACTACAATATGCTTACAACTTCACTATTCAGCAAGATTTATTACAAACATAATTATTCTGAGTCTTCTAGTTTTTGGTAATTTAGAGCAAGTCTTCAAACATCTATATATGAAATTGGACTGAATTATTTTCTAGGATAGGAATACAAACCATTTGAAATATGTTAAGTCTGTCAAGTGGCTGGTAGTTTTGGCCATCAAGAATCGCTCCTACAATCTTAAAGATCGAATTGAACACGAGCACAATACTTTCCGCAACCTTGTACATGTACCACTCATTATCATCTACAACACAAGTGGTGGCATGTTCTATGATTTTCTCCCACGTGTTGTTTGACATCCCGTAGCCAAGTATCTACGATACGCACAAAGGGTTAGAAGCTTAAATGTACAATGAAGCCAAATAAAAGATAAATTCAAACTAGAGACTCGACAACTCATAAAAGATGGTCAGGATATAGCCTAACCTGGCGCAAATCAGATGGATTTGTGGTGTACATCCTTAGAAAGCATTTAACTGAAGATATTCCAATGTCAGTCAATTTCTTATGGGAAGCACCATCTTTAGCTACCTTTTCCAACCGCCATACTTCGTCGTGCAAGGATGGCGGGTAATGCTTCCTGTAGGCTGCATCCAATACACAATATCTGGTAAACAAAAGGAATTGAGCTCATAATCTTCTATAGAAGGCTATTAAGTAGTTAAATCACTAAGACAGAACTTGCTAGTTGGGTAATTCTAATTTGGAAGAAGTGGAAGGCTGATCTGAATTCCAACGTTTCTTTAAATTTTATTTGATGTGTAAAATGAGGCACTTAACATATTTATCACTTGATATATGTAGGGGATATGATTGTGCAGAACTTACACTCTCCACGATGATCTTTCACAGTGAAGGCTTTGCTTATTCCTTCTCTGACTCTTTGCTCACCAGAATTGCAAATGATTTTTACTCCTAGCCGAAATTTCCGGCTCCTTATCCAGCTTGAATTATCAGTAAAATTGATATCACCAATATGGCCCATGCCATTTTTTAACTGAATCACCAAATCCCCAGTCAAGAGTGGCCTTTTGCCATCTCTTTCATGGACAACTTTATTATTGAACTCCTGTTCTGTCCAATCTTCTCGATCATCCGGACTGAAATCACCATCAATCACAACAAGATTGATTTTAACAGAAGACATGGGCCCAG
Source organism: Ipomoea triloba (assembly GCF_003576645.1). Taxonomy (NCBI): domain Eukaryota; kingdom Viridiplantae; phylum Streptophyta; class Magnoliopsida; order Solanales; family Convolvulaceae; genus Ipomoea; species Ipomoea triloba. The sequence continues at coordinate 19,033,891 of NC_044925.1, read as the reverse complement.
ATGTTATTCTCCTTTTGGAATAAGCATCATACAAGACAATTTCCACAGGCTTACTGCCCTCAGATTCAATCTTACTGAATGTGAAAATGGTAGTGGGAAATTTATCATTGATATGTAGATGGAATGCACTTGACCGAGACGGCTCAATTTGATTAAGTGGAGATCTACAACAAACAAGACCCACCTTATAGATAGTACAAAGAAAAATATATACTCTGTATATATAAAGCTTAAATATAATACCAAACCAGTTTAACATCTTTGTAGTGACTAATGAGATAAAGTATTGCAAACTTTTTTTTTTTTTTTGAAAAACAGTATTGCAAAATTATAATATTCACAAAGTCAAATCACCTTCAACCTAAGTCACTATTACACAATATTTATATATATATTATAAAAAAAATAATAATAATAAATTTAAAAAAAAAAAAAAAAAAAAAAAAACCACCAAGCAGTGCATGCAACAGGAATATCAAATTATTTAGTGCAACTGACCTGAGGGATGAGCGGATTGCATTTTCAACCTCCTCACGAACCTATTGTCATTCAAGTAATCAGAGAATAAGTATGCAGATTTTAGAAGAAAATGGTGCTGTTTAGTGTAGAAAACAACAATCAGTTTGTAATTACAACCAATAAATTAGTCTTCCCAATTTTGACAAGTTCAGAATCTCTGCCCCGAGAAAACATTTCTAAAAAAAAGTCTGCTTCACAACTGGTTAGTCAAATTATAACCCCAGACAGACCTTGCTGCTGAGCACAAATGATATGAACTAACTTAATCAACCACGAAATTTCTATGCAGCAATTAAAGTTAAACTGAGTATCCAACAAGCCGCAAACTTTAAATAATTTACACAAGAAATGAAATTAAAACAGAATAGCACATGTTACACTTTCATAGTGGTCTAAATTCATAAGTATGTGTTTTGCAGACTACACTGCAATAGACAATAATTTCAGCAGAGATCCTATCCCAAACAACATTGCAATAGACAATAACTACAACAGAGAGAGATCATACCAAGCGTCGAAAGAAGGGTTCCAATTTTGGAGCAAGCTCTTGCAGAGAGGATCCGCCCTTCAAATCAGTAATAAACCTGCATATATAACATCAGCTTCAGTATATGAAACCGTAAGGATCAAGCGCTTACCACTACGCAAAAAGCTATAGAGGTACAACTTTATTTTCGAAAAGCAAGATGCTTAAGTGCTGAACTTGGCCCTTTACTGACCTCCGTCCAATAGAAACAAATGGAGGGAAATTGGTTTTCCTTCCAAATATGTACTGTAATAAACACAGGAAAACGAGTAGATGCTGGTTTTACTACTCAGACTAGACAGACTACTTACTTAGGAAAAGAATGCAGGCGCTTGGATGCCTGAGGAGCTGGATTTTCAGAGCCGTCATCACCCCTGTGAGTAAAGTTCCGCTTCTGTACCATCAAAATGCAACTACGAGGTGATCCTAAGAAACTTAAACTATCAAATTCTCCTGCCCAGTACAATGCGTCTTAAGATCGATCAGGTAAAACTGCCCCCACACAACTGCTCTTTATATATAAAAAAAAAATAAAAAAAAAATAATAATAATAATAATAAAAAGCTTATTGCTGACAGAAGTTTACACGAAGCTTCGCTCTGATTACTTATCAACACCCTGGAAAGTCAAGGAGATATTCCATTACCATATATACCCACACATAAAATACAACTCTTTTAGTATCCACAACACTTTACACAGGAATATACACAAACAGTTTGTGTGTGTGTGTGTGGGGTTCTTGAATTTTATATGATTTCTTTTGAAGTTTTTCCAAGAGCTCTAGGGTCACATCAGGGGGTTTTCCAAGACATCACGACATACTGAATTTGAGTTTCAAGTTTTCGCCCAAGAACCGCGTGAAATTGGAAATAAACGTACGAAAAAGCGTACAATCTAGGAATCAAGAATTTAATAAAAAGGGGTTTTGAAAATTGAGACCCAATCACATCAAACAATGTGGGAGTTAGAGAGAGACAAAGCATGACCGCAACGCGTATCTGCTGACTAGACTGACAGGGAAATGTGTTTTGCACTTTTACCGGGAAATTTGATGGAAGATGCAAGAGCCAACACAAGATGTCCCGGGGATATCGACGTACAATGTCGGAACTTCAAAATCTCATTGTGTAAAATACTAAAATGCAAATCTTAATTCTCAAAAACTTTGTCTTACGTGTTTTGTTGACTTATACTAATAACCTGAGTTTGCAAAAAAACTAATAACCTGTGGAGTGTTTAGCCCGACTTAATTTATACTTCACTTCCTCAACTAGCTTTGTTCGTTAATGATTTATCATATATCGATATATTGTCTCACCAATATTCTTCTACTTTTAAAATTAAACCATATTATTATATCATAGTATTTATAATTTATATTTTATTACATTTTCTTTAACATTCATTTGCTTCCAATTTACTTTTAAGGGTTATTAATTAATTTGAAGGGGTTGAAGATTCTAATTTGTTACGAAAGAAAAGTATAAGAGCATGCCCATCATTAGCTTTTTTGAAAATATTTAGAGTTTTTTGTCAATATGGGAAAGAGAAAAAAAATTTACTAAGTACTCCCTCTGTCGCATTTTACCTGTCCTATTTAGTATTCATTGGTCAAACCAACTCTTTCTTATTTTCTTTAATAATTTTTAATTATTTTTAAATTTGATTTTGTGTGTTCAATATTACTTTTAATGTAGTTTCTAAATATATAAATTTTATATACTAATACTAAACTTAATATTATGAAAAATTGGATTAAAAATAACTTCAGTCAAGCCTCGTTAACCGAATCAGACAAACAAAATGGGACGGAGGTAGTATTAAATTTTTTCTAATACAGTGGATTCACTGAGAAAAATAATAACAAAAAATAAAAATAAAAATAAAGTTGGTGCTCATACTGCTCACTAGTAACATCCACGGGGCGTTTTGAGGGTTGTTGTTAACTACTGAGGTTGTTCTAAAGTATTCAACACCAAATTTAAGTTTTCCAAATTTGTACATAATCTATGGTTTTACACAGTGATGGGCTGGGACGGAGTCAGGAATTTCTTCCAGCGGGGGCGAAGTATTAAAATAAAATAGATAGTTAAAAAAAAACGAAGAAGATATACATAAAAATATAATCATAAATATTGTTGGATATAGGCGATAAATAAAACACATCAAAACTTTATAAAAATATTCATAACAAAATATGAAACATAATTAATTTAATTAATTAATTCAAATAGAAAACACATTATAAATTACATATTTCATTATTAATATAAAAAATTATATATATATATATATATATATATATATATATATATATATATATATATATATATATATATATATATATATATATCTACTNATATCTACTATACTAATAAGAGCCAAAGAGAGTTAGACCTAAAATGGGTAGAAAAAATGGCAGTCAAATTATTTAATAAAATGGATGGTTCAGATGAATTATTTAATCAAATAGATGGTTAAGATAATTCAGATTAATATTATTAATAGAGATTACCTAATTTAACCTTACTTTTATGATTATCCGTTACGTTTTCCGTTAAATATTATCTTCTCCGTTAATATTCCGTTAGCTTTTAACTTACCCATTAATTTCTATAAGAAAGGTCTTAAGTTCGAACCTCATCTCAATTAAATTTGACATAATTAAATTTCTCACTCTATTTTACTCTTATTAAATTAAATAAATTAGTAGCTAAAACAAAAAATGATACATATGTATTTCTTTAATTTAGAATTATGTGTCTACAATACCTTTATTTGAAAAAATTATTCATTATCAAAAAATTAAATTAAATAAGAGAAATAATTTCATTAGTTATATTATATTTATTTTCTCTCATGCAAAGATTCTTTACATTCAAATTTATCAATTGATATTCATTACATTGTCCATTATCTTATTTTTACAATATCTTGTAATTAAATATCAAAGTTATAGTACAAAATAATGTTATATATTTATTTACCAAGTATTTTATTAATACTATGAAAAAAAATTTAAATAATTTGAAGCTAATTATATTAACTACTTGTGGATTAGTTGACAAAGAGAGTACTCAAATAACCCAACAAATTGAAGCGGAATCACTCTATTTTACTCTTATTGAATTAAATAAATTAGTAGTTACATAAAAAAATGATACATATGTATTTCTTTAATACCATGAGAAAAATAAAAAAGAATAGTTTGAAACCAATCATATTAACTACTTGGGGGATTTGTTGACAATGAAAGTACTCAAATAACCCGTTACCCAGCAAATTGAAGCGAGAAACTACCTTTTAATATCTTTGGAATACATAATATTTTAAAATTTCAAATTTTTATTAATTTATTTAATCTTTTTTATTAAACTAGGGATTTCTTTATCCACAATAACTCATTTAATAATAATGGTTGAACCAAATGAACCCAAGTAGAACACATAAAGGAAAGTCCATAGCTCCTATATCATAATCTCATTGCATGACGTTGTCATCTATGATACCAACAATAACCGAATTGCAAATAACACATTACCAACAAAAAGGAAGAGAACAAATAGTAAAGATGAAGATAATGAAAATGTTACTCAAAAGAGAATTAAAAACACATAAAAAATTTCAAATTAAAAGTAGTATTTATAATTTAGACTATCATTTTTAGACCAAATATTTAGACTATCGGTTTTACAAGGTTGCAAACATTTATTTTAGTAATAATTATAATGAATTTTTTATATTATCTTGGATTCATATACTTTGAATTAGATATTTAAATAAAAAAAATTCAACATTCAATTACCCATGTATAAACTTCTCCTATATAATATTGCATTGATATACTTTCAAATATTTATTTAAATATAAACATTCGGCATTAACCCATTCGCGCAATGCGCGTATAACACTAGTATACTAATAAGAGGCAAAGAGAGTTAGGCCTAAAATGGGTAGAAAAAATGACGGTCAAATTATTTAATCGAATGGATGGCTCAGTTTGTTTAGATTTATATTTTCACTTGAGATTTCCTAATTTATCATTAATTATATGATTATTCGTTAAATTTTCCGTAAAATATTCTATTTTCCGTTAAATTTTTCATTAACTTTTTTTTTTTTGAAAATAAAGAAACTCATTCATTTAATCATAAGCTAAAACAATTACAAATAGGATCAATGGAACAGTATACCATTCCTTACAGTCAGACATAAAAACAATTTCCCTAACAATGCTACTGATGGGTAAATACCCCCAAGGACTACTGTAGAAATATAATGTATAGTCCGTGTATTATTGTACCCTAAAAGGTCGGGTGTCCCTTAGAAATTGTTAAGGGTTAAATGTAATATTATATTCCTGAAGGGTCAGGTCCTATTTCTATATAAAGGACCTGACCCTCATGTTAATGGCATTCTAAATCATTGGGACCCTTGCCTCTCGGCCTCTCTCTCTCTCGTTATTCTCTCTTCTTCTCCAAGAAGGAAGCCATGGCTTCCTTTCCCCTTCTCCCTGTATTCATCCATACACACTCCATACACTACATCATACACAATCAAACACACGTGGTGTAAATCCGTACCCCCGTTTACATTTACACCATCAGCTACAAAGAACTTGATTCGCAGACTGTTTCACAAATTTGAAGCTAAATCCGTTAGATGAACTTAACGCTTCTTTAATATCATTGAAGGATTAATCAAACGTAATCAAGACTGACTTCGGTTGGAAAGTCTTGCACACCACCTGAGTATTTGTTTTCAACCTTACGTTCATTGACAATACATCCATCGATCTTAACTACAGATGCTCTTTTTCATTGTCATCTTTGTCACCCAGGATGAGGTTCACATTCGCCATGATCAACTTTTATGATTCACACTTATGAAGAAAAAAACATGTCAAAAGAAACGAGAGGAAAACAAAATCGTCACACAAACGAGAGAAACAGACAGAAAAACACAAACAAATACATAACACACAAGAAAAGGGAAACAACAGTACACCTCTTCTCGAAAACTTTATTTTAGAGATCCACTAAAATCAAACCACCTCTTTATCTAGATCTGGTTGAATCCTTTGAACTTTGAAACTTCCGCAACTTTCTTCGAGAGTTGGTGGTTGAATCGGTAGTGAAAGTTATGAAATAAAAAAAAAAAACAAAAACAAAAACAAAAAAAAACAAAAAAAAAACAAAAAAACAAAAAAAACAAAGGGAAATAAGAGACCGCCGACCAAAGATCCGCCGACATGAAGCTCCGTCAAAGCTTCGACTAGATCTGGCCAGAGGCCGACGGCCAAAAAAGATGCAAGGTTTTGAGAGACAAAAGAGAGGATTCGAGAGAATAGGCTAGGGTTGAGAGGTAAAATCTAAACGCACTCTATATATTTGAAGCAAAACTTTTTCGGTTAACTTTTTACTTACCCATTAATTTCTATAAGTAAGGTCTTAGGTTCGAACCTCATGCCAATTAAAGTTGGCATAATTATTAAACATATACTACGAATATGTTAGAATATATTATTCAAAAGTAACTCCACACTCTATTACTCTTATTAAATTAAATAATAAATTAGTAGTTTTTTCAAAAAAATAAAAATAAATTAGTAGTTACAACAAAAAATACTAAATATGCATTTATTTAATTTATAATTCAATGTCTACAATGTCTTTATTCAAAAACAAATATTCATTATAAAAAAAATTTAAAAAGAGATATAATTTCATTAGTTATATTGTCTATATTTTCTAAAATGCAAAGATTCTCTACCTTCAAATTTATTAATTAATTATATTCACTACATATTGTTCATTGTTTTCTTTTTACATTATCTTGTAATTAAATATCAAAGTTATACTAAAAAATAATGTTATATATTTATTTACCAATTATTATGTTAATGACATGAAAAACAATTAAAAAAAACAATTTGAAACCAATCATATTAACTACTTAGGGATGATTTGTTTACAAAGAAAACATTCAAATAATACAATAAATTGATTTAAAACTCATTATTAAAAATGTCAATGTAGGGAAATAGAATATTGTGACACACTTGATGCATTGAAAATATGTTGAGACTACAATATTGTTGGAATCAATCTTTCAAATTCAGAAAAAGAAGAAATTTGAAAAATAACTACTATTGCAGCATTCATTAATCTTGTATGTAAAATACTTATTGTGCATTCTTTAAATTTATTAGAACTAATATAAATTTATAATTCATTCATTTTCTACAATCAACTTGTTTTGATTAGACAATACTTCTTGGACCTTCATTGGTTTTGTTCCGAGATGCAAACTGTAAAGACAAATACAATAATAGAGAGACAAGAACATAGGGAGAGGGAGAGAGAGATTTTTTTAATATTTAAATTTTGCTATAATAATAGAGATTGCTATTTATAAAGGTAATAAACATGATGTCAAAAGACCACTGAAAATGAAGATACAAGTCTAGATCAGAAGATCTAGAAAATCTCTATAATTGAGGTAATTGAGTTCAAATCAATTTAAACTTCAAGTTATTGTATTCTGTGACACAAATAAAAATGTAATTAAATTTTTTTGTCCAAACATTCTTGGATGGATTCTTGGATCCATGAAAAACCCTTATTTACTTTCGTAACAGCGCAAAATCAGGGCAGAATGAATAATGCCAAGGTGGCCGACTTCTGGGACGATACGAGAGGATGGAAGTGAGAGGAGCTCAACATCCTACCAGATGAAATCAAACAGAAGATGGAGCTCATGACCGTGGGAGCGGAGGAGGATGTGGACGAACTCTACTTGTCGCACAACGCCTCAGGTAAGTTCTCAATTCGATCTGCTTATAACGTAATTAAAGGGAATGCGAATAACGTGCAGGATGCTGCATGGGAGACACTCTGGAGGATTAAAGTACCAAGCAAAATGAAGAACTTCTTTTGGCTTGCCATGCACGACCGAGTCCTGGGAAACGTTGAGAGGAAGAGAAGAGGCATGACTGGAGATGGGAGATGCAACATTTGCCCTGAGTGCGAGGAATCCACAGAGCACATCCTTAGGGACTGCGAACAAGCCAAAGAGGTTTGGAAGGCCATGTTGGGGCACGTAAGAATGAACAAGCCAGAGCACATCTGGAGCTAACTTTCTTACAAACACTGGATTGTGAAAAATATTTCTGGGGAATGCCATGTTGAAAACAAGGACTGGCCCCGTATGTTCACCATAATAGTATGGTGGATTTGGAGATGACGGAACAATAGAGTTTTCAACAGGGAGGATATGAGTGTCCAGAGAAAAGCTGCTTAGATTAAGAAGGCGAACGAGGAGACTAGCCGAGCTTTCTGAAGAGCAGAGCATGAAGGGAGATACAACCACGGAGAAAACTGTCAGACTCTGCTGGAACCCCTCCACGACCCACCGTTTCACCATCAATGTCGACGGTAGTGTTAAGGCCTCAATCGGGAAAGCGGGAATAGGGGGTGTACTCAGAGATGAGAAGGGCTTCTGCATTGAAGGCTTCTCGAGTAACATGGAGGTTGCATCGCCGGAAGAAATGGAAGCTATTGCCATTGTCAAAAGCATGCAGTGGGCTTGGGAGAAGGGGATTCGGGATATCAAAATCCAGTCGGATGAAAAATGGATTGTGGAATGGATTCAAGCCAGTACTATGCTTTGGGGTCCCATTAGGAGCATTGTAAAGGACATCAAATGGTGGTTTCGCAAAGACTGGAATATCGCCTTTCGAGTGGTGTATAGAGAATAAAACATGGTCGCTGACGTTCTTGCTGACCTTGGAACCGTCCAACAAGGGAATTGGGAAACTTTCTCGTCTACCCCAATGATCAGCGAAAGGGCCTACCTACATGATTTGGCCCGGGTCACCTACGCTCGGAGAATTAGGGAGTTTAGCTAGGCTTTATGTGATCCCTCGTGTATTCCCCGTCCCCCCTGATCGAAAAAAAAATGAAACTAAATAACACTTTCACATATTTGAGTGTATATTGTCCAATGGAATTGTAGTTATATTGAAATGATGTTGTAGTTGTGTTGTAATGAAACTATAGTATATGTAAAATGAAACTGAATAATAGTTTAACAGTTTCACATATTTGAGTGTATAATGTCGAATGAAAATGTAGTTATATCGAAATGAAACTGTAGTTGTATTAAAATGAAATTGAAGTGTACATAAAATAAAACTGAATATGTTATACAAACAGAGCTACTTTACGCGGAACGGCGCAGACGGGTGCTATTTCTTTTCATTAAAAGAAATGGCACTGTTTTGGACCATGGTCCACGGTGTAATTTGCGTACCTAAGAGAGGACAAGTAATTCTGAGTAATACAACACGTATATTCTCTCCTTACTTTTCGATTTCCTATATTCTCATTAGTGTCGGTAGTGTTGGTTAGCCTTTGACTATCCAAAAGTCATAAAACCAACAATAGCTTTAAAATATGGATTAATATTTGATGCACCGCCGGTGTATAGATGCCGGCGGTGAATGAGAAGGTGCCACATCATTTTTTTAAAAAATCAATATTGACCAGGTCCTTTTTAGCAAAATACTTAAGACTTTATTTTATTAGAAAACTTTGTATTTCTTATTAACAAAATATATCACTTTCCTAAACATATTAATTACTTAACTATTATCTATCTAATTTTCTAAACATTTTTATTAGATACGTTATATATATATATATATATATATATATATATATATATATATATATATATATATATATACATATATATAATGTAGATGGGTTTCGAGGAAATTGACATGGTTGACGATGATATCAGAGAGGAATTTCCATGCCTGTTTTGTTCCGCGTATTATGATATTGTCGGATTATGTTTCCATATTGATGATGAGCATCCTCTCGAGGCCAAGAATGGGGTATATATTCACCTTCTGCCCAATTCATAATCATCTTTGTGTGTGTGCGCAATTGTTATACCACGGACCAGGGTTCATATTGCATTGTGATCTGATACAAAAAATTTGTACCTTTAGTTAACACATTTTGTAGGTACAATTAACAGTTTTTGTACATGTAAACAAATAACTTGATAATTGTTGACACATAAATATGATAGTTATAGGACTAGGGTTCATATTGCAATGTTGTTGTTGATAATGAGCTTTGTTTGTTGTTGCTTGTGCCATTATCCATTGTTGTTTGCATGTTGTTAGTTGTTTTGGCCGACCAGCCGCCTACCTTATTCGACCGACCCACGATTCAACTTCTCCTTTCTTCTTTTATGTTGTAGATTGAATGCCGTTTCACGTTGTTGTCTTCCCGGTCAACCGATCGACTACACGGGTCGGCCGACCGGCTGCCTGTCAACGCGACTTGCTAGTTTTTTTTTTTTTACCGATTACCACCGATGTTGTTGTTGTTGATTATTGTTGATTTCTGATGTTGATGCCAACCGGCCACACCGCTGTTATGATGTACGAATAATCCCCCCCCCCCCTCTCTTTTTGTTCTAGTCGACCGGTCACGGGGACCGACTGGCTACTTGGCTCCGCTTTGCGACTTGCCAACTTTGTCATGTCTGAGGTATTTAATTACCTTGTTGTGATATATCGGGTCCGGTGGGTGCGATGTAGCTTTGTTATGATAATTTTGACCAACCTTTGATTTTCACTTATCAACTTCTTGTGTATTCTTTGTATGTGTAGCATGTCTTCAGATTGTAGTCAAAACCTCTCTGGCCGGGACTACGACGATAAGTATGACGATGAGATTCTATCTCACTTCTCACTTGGGGCTTCTATCTCACCCAAACCCGTATATATATATATATAATAGGCAATTGAACTACACACGATAATGCAATTAGGCCGTTGAACCTAAAAAACTTACAATTGAATCGCTAAACTAACCAAGTCCATGCAATTCATTCAATTTGCAAGTTTGTAACAAGTAACCCTAAATTTATTTGTTTAAAAAAAATTAAATACTTCGTAATTTTTAAAATTAAAAAATAAAAACAGAAGCCGGAGACTCTCCGGCTTCGTCTCCAGGCATGGAGACTTGGAGAGGAAGAAACCTCTTCGTCTCCGGGTGTCTCCATGACCGGAGACGAAGAACCACTTCGTCTCCCGCTGTTTCCCTGGCCGGAGACGAAGCCGGTCTCCGGCTTCTGTTTTTTTTTTTTTTTTTTTTTTTTTTCTACTTTTTTAAA
>NC_044925.1:18991789-19022611 GCF_003576645.1 Ipomoea triloba | reverse complement strand
TTTTTTTTTTTTTTTTTTTTTTTTTTTTTTTTTTAATAATTATTTATTTTTTTTAAAAAAAATATTTTAAATTTAAGGTTATTTGTTAGAAACCTGCAAATTGGAGAAATCGCATAAAATTGGTTAGTTTAGGAATTCAATTGTAAATTTTTTTTAGGTTCAGTGACTTAATTGCATTATCGTGTGCAATTCGATAACTTATTTGACTCTTATTCTTTTTTATTTTTTTTAACCTAATCTAACAAAATAATTGGTGTTTTTTTACCATGCAAAATCATTAAAACATAACACATGCATTGAAGATATATAATTGTTTCATTTTTACGGATATATATTGGTTTTATGTCACATTATATTTTACTAACTTTGCTGTGATGAAATAATATTTTAGCTAGCAGAGAATATTTCTAATTTTTGAGGCATCGAAAAAAGTTAGAAAATCAAAAATAAAAAGAAATCCTTATTCTGTAATCCGATTGGCCTCTTCAGACTGGAAAAAAGAAAAAACGAAAATTAATCATAAAAACCGTAGAGGAGTCAGGAAGGCCTCTTCTGCTCTCTCTCTCGCCATATTGATTTTCGCCATCTTCACCACCACTGCCTTCTCCCTCACCACCCCTCTTCAATCGAGCCTCTGTTTCTGTAATCCTATTGGCCTGTTCGATTTTTTTGATCAGTGATTAATTAATCAGTAGCCATGGATGCTGATTCGTGGTCGGCTCGTCTATCTTCCGCCTCCAGACGTTATCACTCCGCGTTTCAGCCTCGATCTGGTAAATTTCTGTGGCCTTGCTGACGAATTTTTCATCTGGGTATTTTTTTTATTTGTTGTTGAATGGTAAAGATTGGATTTTGGTGTGATTTTATCATTTATGTGTCTGGGTTTACTGTGTAGGGATGAAATGGGAAGGTTTTGATGCGGAAATGTTGATGGGTTTCGAGGAAATTGACATGGTCGACGATGATATCAGAGAGGAATTTCCATGCCCGTTTTGTTCCGAGTATTATGATATTGTCGGATTATGTTTCCATATTGATGATGAGCATCCTCTCGAGGCCAAGAATGGGGTATATATTCACCTTCTGCTCAATTCATAATCATCTGTGTGTGTGTGCAATTGTTATACCATGAACCAGGGTTCGATCATGGTTCATATTGCATTATGAACCCGGATACAAAAATTCTCCATTTCACATGTAAACAAATAACTTGATAATTGCTAACACATTATATGATAGCTACAGGTACAGACAACATACATAATGTGTCAACTAAAAATGTTATTTTTGGACCAGGGTCTACAATGCAAGGTAGACCTTTGTCCAAGGTATAATTTGCCGTGTTTGTAATTTGGGGAAGTTTGGAAAATATTATAAATTTGGAAACTTCTGGTAATGTCAATATGTAAAGTTTTAGTTTTGATTATGTTGTTGAGAATTGTGTTTTGTTTATAGAAGTTTTAGTGGCTGTTTATATTTATTCAGCTATGACAACTTATGTAAAGTTTTTCTTTTAATACTTTAAATAGACAGATATCCTTTAGGTCCTGAGAGAAGATGTGATGAACTTCTTGCCTATGGTGTAAATATGCATATTCTTCTTACTCTATTTTTAACATGTAAACTGGAGAGTGAGAATATATTGATTTTTCCTTATCCTTCTCTCCCTCTGAATGTGAATTTCTTGTAGTTATATTATCAAGCAGAGGTTTAGGGGCGAAAGGATACTTTTTGAAGCATCGTGCTTACAAATAACTTTTCTGTACAGGTGTGTCCAGTTTGTGCAATGAGAGTGGGGGTTGATATGGTTTCACACATAACATTGCAACATGGGAATATTTTCAAAATATCCTTTATTTAGTTTGCGCTAGAAGTTATTCCTATTTTCGTATAGTTTTTATCGCTGTTGCTCGTTTGCGTCGTACTCAATTCCAGCTCAATCCCCTCATCTTTTAGCGCTAGTATCCTGCACTCTAAGGAAGTGGTTTAGGAATTAGGAAGGAAGGATCATATTCCTTGAACTAACTTGAACGCTGAAGATCTAGAACTCTTTTGTACAGTTGTCACCGTTAATTGACTTGCATTATGATTTAAGTTAGTACCACTTGTCACTTGATCACTACTTTCTGTGACGAAATCCTAATATCTTAATATGTCATGATATAAACACGATCAGTGGTATGACTATCCGCCATGAGTTCCTTGACTTGAACTTACATGCAGCGCAAGAAGAAATCACGTAAGGGTAGTTCTCACTCAACGCTTTCATTGTTAAGGAGGGAATTGCGAGAAGGAAATTTGCAGCCTTTCCTAGGAGGGTCTTCCCGTACAGTTTCCTCGAGTAGTTCTGCACCTGACCCATTGTTGTCATCGTTTATTTTACCAATGGCTGATGATTTTGGGAGTGCTCAGGCGCACTCTATTCTTGAAACAGTCTTGGCCAAGGAGAGCACATCAAAATGTGTTTCAGAAAGGTATGTGGTTATAAATTTAAAATTTCTTTTGCCAATTATATCTTTCAATTTCCATTATTGGAATTCTTGAATATCTGTTTCGTGGTCTTTATTCTGATGTGTTTTTTGGCTGATGAACGGAAATGTGAACTGATGGATCTCAATTCAACTTTTCACTAGTTTGGATTGTCTTTCGTTCTATTCTCAGTCTTTCACTGATTAAAAAGTTAAAACACTACGAAGATTTTAGGCGATTATCACATTGGTGCAGGTTTTTGGAAATAAATTTGACTCTGCTTAGAACTGTTCTGTAAAATATGTCCTAATGTGATGCAATAGAAATTTCTTAGGCCAAAGAAGTTCACTTCAAATGAATATTTATCATTATTAACTGCAACTATGGGAGTTGTTGCCTTGAGACACACTACTTTTGTTGTAAGATGAAATTGAGGATGGGTTTCTATGTTTGTAAATCTTATGTCATCACATCTATCAGAAAGTTGTTTTCTACAATTGACATCTCTGGTTATTAAGCATTGGAAAAACTAAATAAATTATATTCGATGATGCTTCCCTTTGCTTCTATATTAAAAGATATTGCAGCATTCTAAAATTTTGAGGAATTTTAGATTTCTTGTGACTTCAATACCATTGCAAAGCCTTTTCCTTTGTCAAATGAAAGTAGAACCTATGTCAAGGATAAATTATTACCGGGAAGTGATTTTGTGATGTAGTGCTTAGTCTCATCTCTCATATATTTGATTCAACACAGATATATTCTTTATTCTTGAGGCTTTAGGACACTCAATACCAATTAACTATGAGATCCTTCCGTTTATCTTAATCATAACCCACCAAAACAAGTTCATATTCACTTCTCATTGCTAGCAACGCTTTCTTCATGCTTTAAAACATATGTAAACAATAAAAGGGAATACTGCAAATAAGCTTATAAGAACCCACATGTAAGGTGAATAAACCACTCTAGCTCACTGCAATTCTTGACCGACCCCTTGTCGAGCTTATCTCTTTTTTTCTTTTTTAAATAGAGCAGTCGGTTTCTATTTTATTCTGGAATGTGCAGCTCAATGGTCCTCGTAGGGCTTCAATCCATGGTTTACCCCTTTAACCCCTTTTATCTACCTACTATGACATAATTTGGGAATGCTACTATGCATGTTTCTAAAGGTGGCTTTAATTCAAGAGACCCCCTTCTGGAACTGCATCTCATATCCTCTTTGGTGTTTCTTTATCTTTGCCTTCTGTCATAACTAGTGGGTTAGCAGAAATGTTTCGGGCTCTTTTATTTGAGTTATTAATTCTGAGCTAGGCTGCTAGGGTACTAAATTAGATTGCATCTAATTATACTTTCCTCAATTCGTGCAAAGGTTAAGAGTAGTAAATATTTCCTTGAGGGGGTAACCCCAGCCAAGATGGCAAGAGATCCACATTTGTAACCACAGGGTCACGAGTTCGAATCCTTGCCTCCTTGGTTTGAGCTGGTTAACTATGGGTAACCTAGGCTGGTTTACGTGGTTCTTTGCTAACTATAGTCACAAGGCGGGATTTACCTACACCCAAAAGGGTTGTGGGGTTTATCTCGTCATCCAAAAAAGAAAAATCCTTGAGTGATTGGTTGGCGGTCTTGCTCTTCTCTCTCCCTGCTGCTTCGTAATCAATAATTTAATATTTTTGTTTTACTAATTATACAGAAATGTTGGCCAACAACCTCTCTTGTCAACCAAGGACAAAGAGGAGAAGGCGAAGCGGAGCGAGTTTGTTCAAGGGCTATTGTTGTCCACCATTGTTGATGACAGCAGCTAGCTAGCTTATCAAGTGTGGATGCTGAAGATGCATGTGGATTCATTCCCAAGTTTACACATGATAATGGCTTCTCTCTCTTTGTGTGTTAAGGAAGGGGATTTATGCCAAAATCAAATATAATATGGGGAAGGAATCATTCAATCCACAACAGAATAAGAAGAGTTGGTGATAATTGTAAGTTATGCACCTGTAGAAGAATTTAGCTGTTCTGTTAGGTGGCCTGGCCAACTGATATATACCTACTTTTCATATCAGTTCCATGCTTTATGCTCTCTCTCTCTAGCAGTTTCCTTTCTTTTCATGGCTCATGATTGCTGCTGATTGAATGAAGAATACAGATATGGAGGGGAATAATACTTGTACTATTTTTATACAAACCTGACTTGGATATGAATGGCTGGCTTTAGTCATATCCCAAGGGGGGCATGTGAAAGGAAGGTAAGAAAGAGGGTGGGTGGTGGTGTGTACAACAAGTGACAATCTTATATCACTCAAATTTCTTGTCAATCTTTTTATTATTTGGCATGATTTTATAATATAACAAACCACTGGTAAGTAGTAAATGAATAAATTGTAAAGAGGCTGCTGGCTTGTCTGTCTATTAACAAACTATCTACCAATCAAACTGTAAAATCATTAATTAAATTACACAGAGGCTTCTCATGTCTATCCTCATCCAATATCCATCCATCAATGAAAATTGAAGGCAATGCAATAAACAACAGGAGAACATAATTGACAATCAATTATGACAGGCATTTTAGGGGGGGGGAAAATATGGAAAGAAAATACTACGCTAAGAAAATGGATGTTTGCAACAGAGTCAAATGTGAGTAAGACCTGCAAGGCAATGCCATTCTCAGATCGGATTGCTTGCTTGCTTGCTATTCATTCCATCAATAACGACACGACCCTCTTCCCCTGATCGCTATTCCATCAACAAGGGCACAACGTTGTTCACTGTACCCCGTTAAAAAATAATAACTTGAAATAAGGCATGCAATGACCTCATGTATGATAAGATACTTCACTGTCCTGTCCACAAATTTTCCAGAATCTGAGGATATCTGCACTTCACTTGGCTTTAGCTAAAATGGTGATTGTAACCTCCATGCCATGTCCTTGAAGGTACCGTAGCCTATTAAGAAGCAGGGTATGATTAGTATTTATGTAACCAAATCTTGATGCACTTTGGCACCGGTACCAAGTCGAGTAAATGTAAAATAATAATAATAATAATAATAATAATAATAACTAAATAAATAAATGTTTCACAAACAATAGGAATTTAGTTATACAGAATAATTTTGAGAGACTCTAATTAGAACACTTAGCTTAAGGCCCCTTAAAATTCACTAATATATCAACATATTATCTTCTTATGACATCCTTGTTCTATAAAAATACACTATCAGTTCAACTTCAGCATAGGCATTATATTGTGATGGGTGTTTTTTCCACTTTGGGGTAAGGTTCATAATAATATGATTTTTCTTATTACATAATAACATAAAATATTAAGGTAATAAAATAAAATGGTTGCCAATTTTTCACATTTTGTGTACTACTTGTTCTCCCTTTTTGTGACATGTAGTTTGCATTTTTAACATATGACATCTATTTCTATGAATTGTTAATTGCAAGCTGTAGAAGCAAACTTTAAACCAAATACACCTAATTCCTAAACCCTAATCCCTGGACAAGCTTTTTTTAATCACTTTAAACAAATGACTTAATCTGCTGATGCTTTTCTATGTTAAAGGGGCTCACCTCTCTAAATTGATAAGGAGATGTGCTAGCATCAGGCACAATGTTAGGTCTGCTACTGCAGGGATGGAGTTGCTGATGAACCAGACCTGAGCCAATATCTGAGTTAATCGCTCCAAATTCACCTTGGAATAATCCACTAAATGAGCTCTGAACTGATGTAGAGGGTTGGTTTTGAATTGATTGCTCATTGAAATGGCTGGATGTTGCAGCAAAAGCATTCATATTCTCCTGTAACCTTCTTCCATGAAGAGAAGTACGGGGTGCCCTCTCTAATGCTGCTACTACAGGTTGAGGTGCTAACTCCCTAAATTGACCAATTTGAGAGCCAAAAAGATAATTCCCTGCCACACTAGTCATTGCCCCAGTAGTTCTATTATCTATCTGTCTCATTCTACCATTATTAATAAGAATTTGCTGTATTTGACGCTGTATCCTTCTCCTGTCAAAAACAGTGGATGCCCCAGAACCAGAAGCCGGTAAAGCAGCCTGACCAATTCTGGGCGATGGAACATGGCAAGCTTCTTGTGTTAATGGTGCCTCAGGTACATACATCTCATTTAAATCAAAAGTCTCCCTCACATTGGTCACAGGGGATGATCCAACAGAGAAGTTGTTGCTTGTTCTATTCTCAGGTGTAAGATTCAAATTTTGTTGGGTCCCAAGAGCAGTAGGCCTACAGCCTTCACAGTACCAATTACCTTCTGGTACTTCATGCCCAAGACCAACACAATAAGTATGAGCAGGCGAATCACAGAGATCACACAGTAGCATAAGAGCATCATCCCCACCTTGTTGACATTCAGTACAAATTACATTTTCATATGGATCAAGATACCCTCTAAGCTCCTCTTCAGATGGTTGATAGACCTACACATAACCACAAAAAAAAAAAAAAAAAAAAAAAAAAACATAAGGAAATGAAATAAGAAACCTCAACAAAAAAAAAAAAAAAGTTTTTAAAACATGAACAGACTACCTGATCACGTTCAGGGACTTGAATAACCACAGTCCTCAAATCAAAGCCAGTGTTTGATTTTGCAGGCTTACTGATTGTAACAAATCTTTGCTTGCAGAGGGGGCAACGGGATTCAACTTTCGACCACTCCATGATGCAAGCAAAGCAGAAGTAGTGGCTGCAACAATTCAATGTTCCTCGGACTCTCCTTTTACCTTCTTCAGACAAACAAATTCCACAAACCTGCTTTCCTGCTTCAGTCTTCCATTCTTCTACCTTCTCCTTATCTTTTCTTCTTGAGCGCTTCTTTTGTACCCGTGGAGTTTCTTTTTCCATTAAATTCTTTGAGATCGCTGGACACCTCCAGCTAGCAGTCAAGCCTCCACAAAATTCAGTAGCTTCTCTGACTTGTTCTCTCTCTTCTTCAGAAATAGTGTATTCATAGTCCAACGGCCCAGAACTCACAGAATCTGAATCAGAATGCACAATAAGCCTTTTGTTTCTTCTCCCTTCTACAATGATCTTATTCTTTGCTTCCAGTGAGCTCATGTCATTTATCTTCCCTTTTTCATCAACTCTCTCTTTCTTCTTTACTCCACATTTATTTCTAGATTTCCGCCTTTTGATCTTCTTTGAGACTTTAGAGGTTGTCTTACTCTGTTCCCCTTTAGCAATGCCCTTGTGCAACTTCCTACCTCCTTTCATCTTGGGCAACTCATCTTCTTCATCCTCCAAGTCATCAACCTCATCTGGTGTAAATTCATAATCATCATCATTATCATCATCATATTCTTCCCCTTCTGCAATGCCCTTTCGCAACCGTGACTTGCCCAACTTCCCATACCCCATTGCCATAGGCAACTCATCTTCTTCATCTACACCATCAACCTCATCTACCTCATTTGATGCGAATCCAACATCATCATCTTCTTCCCCTTTGGAAATGCCCTTGTGCAACTGTGTCTTTCCCAGCTTCTTGTTCCTTTTTGTCATGGGCAACTCATCTACTTCATCATCTGGACAATCAACTTCATCTAGTGTGAATTCTTCATCATCGTCATCGTCATCGTCATCTTCCCCTTTGGCAATGCCCTTGTGCAACCGTGACTTTCCCACCTTCTTGTTCCTCTTTGTCCTGGGCAACTCATCTTCATCTGCACCATCAACTACATCTAGTGTGAATTCANCCTCATTTGATGCGAATCCAACATCATCATCTTCTTCCCCTTTGGAAATGCCCTTGTGCAACTGTGTCTTTCCCAGCTTCTTGTTCCTTTTTGTCATGGGCAACTCATCTACTTCATCATCTGGACAATCAACTTCATCTAGTGTGAATTCTTCATCATCGTCATCGTCATCGTCATCTTCCCCTTTGGCAATGCCCTTGTGCAACCGTGACTTTCCCACCTTCTTGTTCCTCTTTGTCCTGGGCAACTCATCTTCATCTGCACCATCAACTACATCTAGTGTGAATTCAGCATCATCATCTTCTTCTTCTTCCCCTTTGGCAATGCCCTTGTGCAACCGTGACTTCCCCACCTTCTTGTTCCTCTTTGTCATGGGCAACTCATCTTCATCTTCATCTGCACCATCAACTACATCTAGTGTGAATTCAGCATCATCATCTTCTTCTTCTTCCCCTTTGGCAATGCCCTTGTGCAACCGTGACTGCCCCACCTTCTTGTTCCTCTTTGTCATGGGCAACTCATCTTCATCTTCATCTGCACCATCAACTTCATCTAGTGTGAATTCAGCATCACCATCTTCTTCTTCTTCCCCTTTGGAAATGCCCTTGTGCAACCGTGACTTCCCCACCTTCTTGTTCCTCTTTGTCATGGGCAACTCATCTTCATCATCTTCATCTGCACCATCAACTTCATCTAGTGTGAATTCAACATCATCATCTTCTTCTTCTTCCCCTTTTGCAATGCCCTTGTGCAACCGTGACTTCCCCACCTTCTTGTTCCTCTTTGTCATGGGCAACTCATCTTCATCTTCATCTGCACCATCAACTTCATCTGGTGTGAATTCATCATCATCATCTTCTTCTTCTTCCCCTTTGGCAATGCCCTTGTGCAACCGTGACTTCCCCACCTTCTTGTTCCTCTTTGTCATGGGCAACTCATCTTCATCTTCATCTGCACCATCAACTTCATCTGGTGTGAATTCATCATCATCATCTTCTTCTTCTTCCCCTTTGGCAATGCTCTTGCGCAACTGTGGCTTGCCCCACTTCTTATTCCCTTTCGCCATGGGTAGCTCATCTTCTTCATCATCTTCTTCCCCTTTGGAAATGTCCTTATGCAACCGTGCCCTGCCCAACTTTTTGTTTCCTTTTGTTATGGGCAACTCAACGTCATCATCATCTACACCATAAACTTCATCTGGTTTGAAGTCCTCATCATTATCATCATCGTCATAATCTTCATCATCTTCTTCCCTGTACGAAACTCTTTTCCTTTTTCTTGGTTTTACAGCTCTGTTTTTCTTTCTCTGTGGTGCTCTTTGTCTAGCAACCTTCTTAACCTTCTTCCTCTCCAGCTCTTCCTCATCATCCTCTTCCTCATCTTCACATTCACCTAGAATCTCCTCAGATTCATCCCCAGCAAAGGAAGAGTATTCATCCTCTGACTCATCACATTCATTTTCATCAACCATGTAATCCTCGTCAGATTCATCAGAACCCTTGCACTCAGATCGGGCCTTCCTCCTACCATAAGGCTTGCGCCCAAAATTGCTTTCTCTTGCCATCTGCACATACACCAACTAAAGCAGAAACCAGGGCTTGATTGGGATCAAACCATAACATAACCCATTTATCTTGACTCACTGAAGGGCATAAAATCAATCAACCTGGACAACAAGAAGCATTTTTATTCTCACAAATGTTCCCTAATGTATATCCAAGATTCATGAAAGTTAATATATTTCAAGTTTAAGGATTTCTCATGAACACATATATTAAAATTCTGAAGTTGCCTATACGTAGTCACTTGTCAAAGCATTTGCAAAAATGTCCTTAATCAAATTCAAAAGTATGCAGGTTTGAAAAACCTTAAACCTTACATTATACCAAACTCATTAATAAGGATCAATGTTTGATATGAATATAGAACTAAAGAACTTCACTTGAACGAGTTAGCTAGTGGAAGTCACAATTCATTCCAGTTATATAATAACTATAAAGGTAAAACAAAACCCTACACAAAAATATTTACTAAGGTATGGAATTTGTGATTTGACATAAATCTATTCCTCAAGAGTTTCAGTTTAGAAGTAACAAATTAATCATTTTGCTAGGAAAACAACATGAGTGGATACTTAGAGTGTTATTAAATGTCAGAACAAAAACTTCTTTTAATAAGTATTAAAATTCAAAAAAAGCCCTAGATCATAAAACTAACTTCAGCTGATGTTCAACCTTCAAATTTATCCAAGATTCATAAATTTTAATATTTTCAAGTTTAAGCATAATAAAAGAAGCCATATCTTTTAGAATTCCAAAACTGTCCATTTCAAATCACTTATGACTTATCCAAATAAAGTTTATTAAAAAAAATTGCAATTTCTAATCAAATTCAAAATTATGTAGGCTGAGAAGCTATGTTTGAAGTAAATAACTCATAAAATTAGGATCAATGTTGAGCATATCTTAAAATTTTCACTTCAAAGAACTACTTGCCTAGTGGAAGCCACAATTAATCCAAGTACTTAAAGAAATTAAACCTTTATGGGTAAAACAAAACCCTAGATCACAATTTTACTACCATGTAGCGTTCGGTTTCAATCCATCCCTCCAAAATATCAGTTCAAGGGAAACTAATCAAATATCAGAACAAAAACCTTTTACAATTCAAGAAAAACCCTAGATCGAGATACTTCAGCAGAAGCTCAACTTCAATTGTTCCCCTAAACTCCCCATCGTACAAAATCAATCATTTCAACACAACTCCAACTAAATTATAAAAAGAAAAAACTAACAGCATAATTTCATTTCTTAATTTCACAATTCAAAGACATATTTCATAATCCCACAAATATAACAGTAATTCAGCATGTGCAAATTAGTATACAGGAAAAAAAAAACATCTAAAAGATTAATCTTTCGGAAAGAGAAAGGTACCTGAGAAACAAAAACCCCCAAGCAAGGAAATTAACAGCTCAGCTATAGATATACATATACGTCTGCATATGCATCCATATGTGTATACGGTGATGCGGTGAAATCCGAAAGGGAAGGCCTTGGAATCTTTTTGTATGTATATGCTCGGTTGTATATATATATAAATGAAAATATATATATATATATTGAATATTGATTGAAATGATAAATATATTTATATAACGTTGTATGTATAGGTGTGTGTATAGACGCGTTTAGGAAGCATCTTAAATGTGAAGGGGGGGCGTTGAGTTTTATAGAGAACGCAACTTGGTGGGCTGCGCTCCCTTTGAAATTCCCAATTTGCCCTCCTACGTCCTGTCCAAAAGGGCAGCTAAACCGCAACTTCTGACTTTTAGTTCCGGGTATGGGCCGGGTCGAATACTGCAAATTGGGTCTGGGCCGGTAATTGGTCGTCCGTCTGATTTGGCACACTGCGTCTCATACTCTCATCATCCTCCAATTATTATCATAAAATTATTTTAAGGTGGAAATCACTATTTTAGTCCATTAATTATTTTTTAATTCTCAATGTTGTCTCTAATTTTTAATTTTATTTATTTATTTTTGAATTAATTATAAGTTTGTTAATTAAATCCTTTCAAGGGATCAAAATAATGATTTTTTCATTTTAAAAATTTTGTCAATCTGATCCTTGAAGGATTTAATTGACGAAATTCTAAACAAGGGAAAATGGCACTTTATCCCCCTATGTTATGTGCATATTGCACTTTTTCCCCTTGTGTTATTAAAGTGACAGTTTTTTCCCCTAAAATGTTATATTGACATTTTTACCCATAAAATAATTATTTCATTATTTTTCTTCTCCAACAAATTATTATTTATATGTATGGATGATCACGATTCGATTCGAACCTAACCAAATACTGTAGCAATCATACTGAAATAGTATGGACAGTTCGGGTTACGATTCAGAACCAAAAATATAAAATTAAATAATTGTTGAACCGTGAACCGGAACTGAACCACAGCCATATATAGTAAAAATGATCAAACACTTATTTGATAAATCAATACGGTTCAGTTCCAATTTCGATTTTGAACCGCCAATTAAAACTTATTTATTTATTTTTATAATTTTATTTCTTATTTAAAAATAGTCTTTTTTTTTGAAACATTTAAAAATAGTCTAAATTTAACAATTATTTTATTTTATTTTTTCGGTTCTGAATCGTACCCGTAACCGTAACCATCCATACTTTTTAAGTTCAATTGTTACGGTGTTCGATTAGGTTCGTATCAAACCGTAATCTTCCATACATATTAGTAATATAATTGGTTGGAGAATAAAAATAAATGAAGTAGTTATTTTTAAGGGCAAAAATGTCAATTTAACATTTCAGGGGGAAAAACTACCACTTTTAAAATAATTGAGGGGGAAAAACTGCCACTTTAATAACTCATGGGGAAAAGTGTTATATGCACATAACTTAGGGGGAAAAAGTGTCATTTTTCCCTTTAAACAATTCGATAATCAAATTAGTTGAAATTGAAAATTAGAAACTACATTAACTTTTGGAGAACAGTTGAGGGGCTTAAATGGTGATTTTCTTTATTTTAATATATTATAATCTTCCTTGTATATTTCTTAACTAAATATATAAATATTATTAAATATTTTCTAAGAATGATTGGAAAATATTTTACTTTTAAAAGATTTATATATTAGAAATGTTTCTAAAATTGTTGGGGTCATTCTAAAATACATTTATAAATTATATATTTTGTTTTAAAACTACAATAATTTTATTTTGAGTTTTTATATTTTAGGATTTTTTTCCTAATTAATGTTTATATTATTAAGTAAAATAATGCCAAGGACCTTGTGGTCCAGTGGCATCAAACCCTCCCCTTTATACGGGAGGTGGTGGGTTCGAGCCTTAGTGGAGGCAATATTTACTCTAAAAATGATATTGTAGTATTATACGTGAAATCCTTTTTATTTTCTAACAGCACATTTCCCGTTTCATTTTATGTGTCTACTGTCTAGTTTGATTACTGAGGTAATTAAATAGTGACGTATCAAAAAGAAAATTTAGGAAGAAAAATTTTGGAGAGTGAACAATATTACTCGATATAAATAATAGAAGTGGGCAACAACTAACTAATACTCCGTACATTGGAACCACGCAGCCTTGAGCCTGGTATGTATCTATCAATTGGCCTAATTAAATTTGATTTTTTTTTGAAAGGAATTAAATTTGATATTTGATATTTGAAATTTTGTGACTTGTAGTGTTTTATGGACTAGATTTTATACCAAACTTGGTACTTAACTAAAATTAAAATAGTAACTTTTTAAAGTCAAATACTAAATTTAGTAAATTTAGAATTCAGAAATTAAAGGTTTAACTAAAGAAGGAAAAATAAAAAGCATAATAACCAAAAAGACTAAAAGTCAAATTAACATGAGATTGAACAAAAAGTATTACTGTTATTTATAAATCAACTGTAATACTATCCGAGTATCTGGACCAAATTAATGTTAATATTAATTATTATTATGATTATAACCCTAATACTATCTGGAACAAATTAATGTTAATATTTATTATTATTAGGAATAAGGGTCAAATAAGCCACTGAACTACACACGAAACTGCAATTAGGTCATTGAACTCAAAAACAATGCAATTGGGTCCCTGAACTACACAAATCCATGCAAATTAACCCAAAATGACTTGTTTGACTTGATCTTCCGGTTACCAACTTTAAAAATAATATTTTAAAATAATTTTAAATAAAATACTACTTAATTAAAATTAAATTTAAAATTTAAAATTAAAAAAGGACCCAATTGACTTGTTCATGTTTGTTGTTTTTTTTTCAATTTTAATTAATTAATTTATTTAAAATTATTTTAAAATATTATTTTTAAGTTGGTAACCCGAATATCAAGTCAACAAGTCACTTTGGATTAATTTGCATGAATTTGTGTAGTTCAGGGACCCAATTGCATTGTTTTTGAGTTTGATGGCCTAATTGCAGTTTCGTGTGTAGTTCGGTGGCCTATTTGACCCTTATTCCTTATTATTATTATTATTATTATTATTATTATTATTATTATTATTATTATTATTTATGAAGTAGCTTAATGGATTACTTATACAAAATAAAATAGTATCGATGGATATATCGGGTCCGGCTCAAGAAAAAATGCCAAGGTAGAAGGGGCTCAAAGAGTAAGGTTCGGGTGCACTAGCTAGCTAACCGATCTCGGGCCCCTGTGGAGCACGAAGGACCTATGAGGTCTGCCTCTAAGAATAGGGTGGATGGTCGGTTGAACAAAGACCGAGTCTCAAGGGACACCCTATTTTTAGAGGGTTGGTTAAGAGAATTCATTTATATAATTAGTCCTTGCCTTGATTACGACACCCATCTTGTTCACCTATTACAACTCTTGTAGTACACAAAAAATTATTTACGAAATTCTAAACAAATCTTTATCCTAAATTCTTCATTAACTATATTCCCTTGTTCTTATTTATTATCTGCAATTACTGAGTTAGTTGATTTTGACTCTGGTCAATTAATTCTATCAATTATTATACATGATAACTTACATAGCAACATATATCATGACAATTTTATTGATAAAAAGTGATGATTTTGTTGTTCTGTAACCGCTCCACTTTTCCTTTTTCTTCATCATAATACGAGTATAATGTTGTTTTCCATTTTTACTAGTATTCCTATAATATAATATTTTTTTGGATCAAATCAGGGAGAAGGGGGGGGGGGGGTACCTGGGGACGAGACAAAACTAAAAGGTCTATCTAACTCCACGAAATCTCGTAGCATGCACAAGGTCGTTTATATAGACCTCTTCACATTCCGGAGGGCAGGAAGCAAAGACCCTCCAACCCGTCGCCTTGGTGGTACCAAGCATGGCAAGGGCGTCAGCACTTTTATTTTGTTCACGAAAAACAGCCTGAAAGGAAATATTTCAATCTTTGTCACACCACTGAATGACATCCTGAACAAGCTCACGAGCTGGACCCCGGAGCTCAGCTTTGTCACGAATCCAACAGATAGCTTCTCTAGCGTCTGATTGGATTTCAAGATCACGGACCCCTCTTTTCCACGCCCACTCCATGTCCTTAACGATAGCTCGTGCTTCCGTCAAAGTTGGATCAGCATATTCTGCATTTTCCACAAAGCCTCCTATCCATACACCTTGCTCATTTCTAAGAAGGCTACCAATGCCTGCAGTCTTCACAATTGCTTTCACACTACCATCCACGTTCAAAGTATAACGGTAAGTAGGGAAAGGTTTCCAGCATAGCTTGACCAAGTTCTCCGTGGTGGTTCTGCCTCTCATATTTGCCTCCCAGAGGAACGCTCGACTCACTTCTTTTTCAGCTTCTTTAATCCAAGCAATCTTCGGTTAATCTCCAAGTTACCTGCATTAAAGATTCTCTCGTTTCTCCATCTCCAGATCCACCAGATGGTGATTACAAACTTCCTAGGCCACTCATTTTTGTCCTCTTTATCGCCCCTATCCATGATATTTCGCTCCAGCCACGTGCGAAGGCTCGCCTGCCTCCATTCCTACTGCCGGGTTCTACCAGTCATGGCCATCCAAATTTCGTTCGCATGGCAGCAGTCTCTCAGGATATGCAAAGCATATTCCTCCTTGCCTGGGCAGATGTCGCAATCACTTTCTACAGTTAGACTCTCATTTTTTTCTCTGTGTTTCCAAGAATTCTATCATGTAATGCAATCCAAAGGAATGTCTTCATTTTGTTTGGAACTTTAAGTTTCCACATTTTACTCTAGATAGGTTCCTACACATTACACTGCTGGAAAATGTTGATTTTCCGACCACTTTTCCGACCACATGGAAAAGTGGTCGGAAATAGTGATTTTTTTGACCTTTTACGTCAAAGTGAAAAGAGGTCGGAAGGTAGTCGGAATTTCCGACCACTTTACGGGAGTGGTCGGAAATTCCGACAAACTCTCTAAAAGGGCTCGGAGAGTATTTATGCAAAAAAAATTTCCATCGCCACGTGCTGTACCAGGTCGGATTTTCCGACTGCTTTTTCCACGTTGGTCGGAATTTCCGACCACGTCTCTTGGTGGTCGGAAATATCCGCGTTTTTAAATTTTGAAAATTATATTTGGCTTCCGACCACCCTCAGGGTGGTCGGAAATCCTTATATATAAATGCCTCTAGTGCACTTTCTGCCCTGTTTTCAGACTTTTTCCTCCTTCTGTTTTTACCCATTTCTACTTATTTCTTCATTTTTACAGTAGATTTCTCACTGAATCATTCACAATAATGTAGTAATCAAGCTAAGGTATGTGTATATATTCTCAAAACTTTCATTTATGTCATTTTTTTTAGATCTAGCTTTAAACTATATACTCCATTCCATTGTACAGATTTTTTTTTTATTTTTTTTTATAGTTTTTTTGCAGAAGTTTTTTCTCTAAAGCACTCACAATAGTATTGAGATCAAGTTAAGGTATGTATGTGTATATATTTTTCGAATTTTTATTTATGTCATTTTTTAGATCTAGCTTTATTTTTTTGTATATATATTCTTGTGAATACATTTTTAAATTATTTATTTTAAGATTGAACAATATTAAGTATGCATATAGGTATAGGTGTGTGTTCATATATATATATATATATATATATATATATATAATTTATTTATTTATTTATGTGTGTGTTTATAATTATTTGTATATTTATGATTTTTTAACCTTGCATTTTATATGTTTTTTATTTATTAGTATGTTGGCATATAATTATTTAAAATATTTATATTAAATATATTTATATATGTTATGTTTGTATTGTGTATATATACTTTTGCAGTTGTTTTACATGGCTAATATACCTGAGCATCGAAAATAGATGTATAACCGATTGCTACCAGGAAGAAGGGGGTACACTGATGAGTTCTTAATGGGTGTTGAGGAATTTGTAAATTATGCAAGTAAGCTTCCTGTATACGAGGCTTCAATGCAGATTAGGTTTCCATGTAGTAAGTGTAAGAATAGAGTACACTTATCTGCAGATGATGTTCGTGTTCATTTATATAAAAAGGGTTTTGAACCGAATTACTGGGTTTGGACTTGTCATGGTGAGCTTGTCCCTGCAATACAACAACTTGTGAACGAGGGCCCTAGTGAAAACAATCAGTATGAACAAATGGTTTTTGATGTATGTGGTCCATCAACCTTTCCATTAAATGCCGAAAATAACCAAGAAGAAGAGCCACACAGTAGTGCAAGAAACTTCTATGATTTGTTAAATGCTGCGAGACAACCTTTATTAATGAATGTTGGTGAAGAAACAGAGTTGGCATATACATTGATGATGATGAATATCAAGACAACTTATAATATTCCGCAGGTAGCAATGGATCAGATATTTCACTATAATAACCGTATGATGGGTCCCGATAATCGAGTACCTACTAGGTATTATGATGCAAAAAAATTACTTACAAAACTTGGTCTTGGGCGTGAGAAGATTGATTGTTGTGTAAACAGTTGTATGTTGTACTATAAGTCTGAAATCAATGACAAGCACTGTAAGTTTTGTGGTGAGCCAAGATTTAAACCACGTCAACCTGGATCTACTCATGCAAAAGAGGTGCCACGCAAAAGAATGCATTACCTTCCCCTCATCCCTAGATTGCAACGGTTGTATGCATCACATACATCTGCCTCACACATGCGGTGGCATTATGAAAATCGCCGCGAGCCTGGTATTATGTGTCATCCTTCAGATGGTGAAGCATGGAAGCACTTTGGTAGAAAGTTCCCCGATTTCGCAGCAGATCCTCGAAATGTGAGATTAGGCTTATGTTCTGATGGATTTTCGCCTTTTGGTTTCAATGCAAAGCCGTATTCTTGTTGGCCTGTTATGGTTGTTCCATATAATCTCCCACCTTCAGTGTGTATGACTACACCATACACATTCTTAACCTGTATTATTCCTGGGAAAAAGAACCCAAAAGGCAATATTGATGTCTATTTGCAGCATTTAATCGATGAACTTCAATTGTTATGGGAAACAGGTGTCTTGACTTATGATGCATCATTTAAGCAGAATTTTATGATGCGAGCTGCGTTAATGTGGACCATCAATGACTTTCCTACATACGGTATGTTATCTGGATGGCAGACAGCCGAGAAACTAGCATGTCATTATTGTGTTCATTATTCTAAATCATTTTACTTGAAGAATGGTCATAAAACGTGTTGGTTTGATTGTCACCGTCAATTCCTTCCAATGAATCACTCATGGAGGAAGAATCGAGATGCCTTCGTCAAAAGACGGGTAGAGAAATCAAGACCTCCACCAATTTGGAATGGAGATGAGTTGTTTCATATTTTGGAAAATATCCTAAGGATCATTGATGGTCCAATTGATCGCATTGAGGGGTTTGGGCAATCACATAATTGGAAAAAAAAGAGCATATTTTGGGATTTACCTTATTGGAAGGATAACTTGCTACGTCATAACCTTGATGTGATGCATATAGAGAAAAATGTGTTTGACAACATCTTCAACACGGTTATGGATGTCAAAGGCACAACAAAAAACAAAGACACGCCTAGTGCACGTCTCGATATGAAGGACGTATGTAATAGATCACAACTTGAGTTGGTAGAACATAATGGACGTTTTCTTATGCCCAAGGCAAGCTACAGTTTGCATCGTACTAATCAATTGGCTGTCTATGAGTGGTTGCGGACATTGAAGTTACCTGATGGATTTTCTTCTAATTTGGCTACATGTGTTGATTCCACATCTTCTAAATTAATTGGGATGAAAAGTCATGATTGCCATATTTTTATGCAGTTTCTTTTACCTGTGGCATTCATGTTTTTACCAAGCTGTCACTGGAAGGCTTTGACTGAGTTAAGTGTATTTTTTCAAAATCTTTGCTCTACATCCCTACGTGTAGACAAAATATGTGAGATGGAAAACTCGATTGTGTTAACATTGTGTAAGTTAGAACGTTTTTTCCCTCCAGCATTGTTTGATTGCATGGAACACTTGCATGTCCATCTTCCCTATGAAACACGTTTAGGTGGCCCAGTACAGTATCGTTGGATGTATCCATTTGAAAGATTCCTCAATCACTTGAAGTCCAAAATGAAAAATAAGAGATATGTTGAAGGTTCAATTGCTGATGCATATATGCTTGAAGAGTCAACACACTTTGCATCATTTTATTTTGATGATGATGTGCATAGTAGAAGAACAAGGATAGGTCGGAACCTAAATGATGGCGGTATTGATCCTAACTTGCCAATTACTTTGTCAATATTTAATCGGCCAGGTCGGTTGATGGGTAGGAGGACGACAAGATATCTGAGTGCTGAAGAACGTTTCGCTGCTCATCAATATGTGTTATTGAATTGTAAGGAGGTTCAACCTATATTAAGGTATGTGTGCTCCATTTTTTCTCATTTTACTTTTAAATGTATGTATCTAATTTCACTATTGTAGGTTGTATGAAAATGGTTTACGGCTTTACAATCCTGGTTGTACTGATCAAGATGTAGATGATGAAATCGAAAGGAATTTTGCAGCTTGGTTTAAAGGATATGTAAGAAGTTAATGTGTTGTGTCATTCATGAATTGTTATTATTTATATTTGTTGTTATATGACATTTTCTTTATATTTGTTATTAGGTGTATACCCCAATGAATGATGTGTGTAACCAATCACTCATTGATTTGGCATTTGGGCCGATCATGGAGGTTAACACATACACTGGGTATGTTGTTAATGGGTTCAAGTTTCAGACTGAAGCATATTGCAGTAGAAAGTCGACTTCTAACTTCGGAGTATCTATTAAGGGAAGTGGTTTGTCACAATTTGAATCAAACTTTTTTGGCACGTTGCAAGAGGTTATTGAGGTTGAGTACCCAAATGTTCCAATTAAAAAGGTTGTTCTCTTTAAGTGTGAGTAGTTTGACCCAACACCGAATGTTGGGTCACGATACAATTCTGAATACGGTATTGCTGAGGTGCATTGCAATAAACGATATAGGAAGTATGATCCTTTTATCATTGCACAAAGTGCATGTCAGATGTGTTATATTCCATACCCACAAGGTATAAGGGAAAAACTTAATTGGTGGGTAGTGTTGAATGTACAACCTAGAGGAGCTATTGACAGTGCATATAGCTCTAGTTACACATATCAACAAGATAACATACCGTTGCCTACAGATGGGGGTGATCAAAGTGTCCAAGATGATATGCAAGACTTACTACACGAACCCTTACAAATGAATGAAGTGGAATTAACGCAAAGTAGAAATCAGAGGTCCGAAGAATGTGTCGAAAGTGAAGATTTAGAAGAAGAGGGTAGTGAAGAGATCGAAGAAGAGGACAATGTCGAAGATTCTGATGGCGAAGATTTTACATCGTCAAAGCATGATGATAATGAGCAATCCGAAGACGATGATGGTGAATTTTAATTTAGATTTGAAAGTTAAATTAATTAATATTTATTCTATTAAGTGTTTGCTATGTGTTAAATTATTTAGATATGCTTAAAACTATTAAAAGTTTAAATTATTTAGATATGCCTAAAAACTTGAATTGTTTTTTAGTCTACTTATGTGATTTAAAAATTATTTTTATTTTTTTTTTAATTTTTTTGAGAGAATTATTATTTTAAAATTTTAATATGGATATAAGAATTGAATATTTATTCTTCTAACCCAAAAAATAAAAAATAAAAAAATTGGCGGTATGTATTTGAGTTTGTCGAAATATTGGCGCCTAGCCAAAAAGAAATAGAGTTTCAACTTTCATTTTGGTCAAAGAGAACACTTGACAACTTCAGCGGGAGAGCACAGATAAACCAACATCGCCTCTCTCTCCGTCAAGAGACCGCATTAGCATCTCTTTCTCCGTCAGTAGCAACCGCAGGTTAGGGATTTTGCCTCATGATCTTTCACTTATATAAGGATTTGCCTCTGTTAGGGTTTCCGTTTCACCCAATTTCGATTCAATTTTGTGAACTAGGTTTCCTAATGTTTAGGGGATAATTTTTTGAGTTGCTGAGCAGAGATATTCTATTTTTTGAGTTTTGTGTATTTCTTTGATTATGCCAGTATTACTTCCTCCATTTGAAGGTGTTGTGTGCTTACTTAAAGTTTTTTGATGTTCTAGAGCTTTGAAGAGCCAGTATTACTGCCGCCACTATGACTTATTTTTGATGTTCTAGAGCTTCTCCTTTAGGTTCACATATAAGTTGAGCTATCATGATATTAGTTTTGATGCTTTATTTGATTGGATGGAGGTTAAAACTTTCATTACAAAAGAAGGCAATTTCATGAAAAGTTAAAAAAAAAGGGATGGAAATTTTACAGAGGCAAGATTGCTAGAGCAAAGTGAAAAAACACTAAAATGGACTAAATTAATAATTCACATTCATACCAAGAAAAACAAATACTGTAATTCATGTGATTAGGATTTTGTGTTTTATTAGTGGAATATAATTTCTGAGTCAGCAACAGTCAGTGCTCTAATCATATACAAGGATGATTACAACAGTAAGTAAAAAAGAGCTAACCAAGAAAAGTACTCCTCACTAATTTAATGAAAGGAATGATTCATCTGGTGTAGTGTGAAACAACACTGAGATTATTATTACCATGTTGTTCCTCTCTAGTTCTTGGAAAGATAAGTGTAATGAATGAGCCATTATTCTCCTCATCTCTAGCTGAAAATGGTGAGGGTGAGAATCTGAACTTGGCATTCTCCTGAGCAGAAAGGAATGGTGGTGAAATCTGGGCTAATTCTTTGTCTAGGACATGAGAAGATGAAGCTAAAGCTTCCTTTTTCTTGATTCATGTTGTTGCTTAGTGTCTATACTTGCTCTGTCTCTCTTCTTTATGGGTTTCTCTATGCAAGTGTTTGAGTTGGAATTTTAAATTGGAGTAAGTTAAATGATAATGTTTTTAGTCTTAACCTTAATAATTCATTCCTTTTCTCTTCCCCAAAGTAGGGCTGGCTTCCTTTTAATAGCCTGAGTTATGTCGCATCGTAATTCAAAGCAAAATGGTCAAAGTTTGATGTCCCAACCTCCGTTAGCATTCCGGCAGGTGCATGATAGTGATTCGGAGCGAACTACCTCGGCATCGCCTACTTCAAATGCAACTGATTTGGAAGGAGGATCACCTACCCCAAGTATCAAAACAACACCTCCAACGCACAGTCCGGATCCAAATGGCCAAAGGATCTTCATTCGTCCCAATGGCATTAAAGCGTAAGTCTTAAATAAATGGCAACCCGCAACCTTATAGCTTATTATTATTATTAGTGTCTGGTTAAGGTTAGTTAGTTTGAGATTATGATGAAAGTGTTTTATATGTGCATATATATATCATAACAAATTGAACACTACTTTTAAATTTGGCAGAAAAATAGTGCTCATGTATCAGTAGAAAATGCATTGTGGAATTCTGATTTGAATTATGAGTTTGTCATTCTCGTCTTAATTAATTAGTCTTGATTTCATGTCTGTACAGTGTATTTCTAAATTTTGATTTGAATTATGAGTTTGCCATGCTTGTTTTAGGTTTGAACCTTTCGATGCCCATTGGAAAATCATAGAAAGCATTACTCGGTACTTCCCCGAGGCTGTCAAGACCTATAACAGTGCGCCTCAAAGTATGAAAGATATATGGTTTAATGAATTTAAGGTAAATTGCGTTATAATTGCAATTGGGACAAAATTGGCTTACTTATGTTTACTAATTACAATTTTTTTTTAAACTTTCACAGAAAGCATGTAAGTGGAATCCAGAAGATGAAGCAGTCATCCAACATATATATAATAAAAAGCTGCTAGAAGACTTTCTGACACATTGGGACATGTGCGCTCTAACTTGGCAAAAGGTAAATCACCACCGCAATGGATGTCTCCTCCAGTTCTAGCTCAGTATCACAGTATTTGGAACAATGAAGAATTCAAAAAGACATCCAAGAAGAACAAAAATAATAGAAATTCAGATTGTGGGGGAATGGGACCGTCGCTGCACACTGGAGGTTTAATTCCGATTACTGAGCATAGGAAAAGATTAGTAAGTCATTTAATAATTAATACTTAAATACAATTTAAAGTTTAACAACATTAATGTATGATTCATTGTTGTTGGATAGAAAGAAAAGCTTGGAGAGGATCCCTCACTTGCAGTTTTGTTTCAAGCTACACACAAACGCAAAAAGACCGATGAGTTTGTGTGCAAAAAAGCTCAAAAAGTCATGGTAACAATCTCAATTCCTATAATCTCTTATCATTAAATATAAAACTAGTTGCTGAAATGCATGATTACACTTTTTAGTTGCTGAAATTGGTTTCTTGGTTGCTGAAAATTTCAAAATAGAAATGCATGATTACTAGAATCACTTATCTTTCTTGTTTTCTAGCAGATTTGTTTCTATATATAAGCTTTTGTGTTGCTTTTAGAGATATCATTTGATGAGTAAACTTTGAGATACTCTATTTCAGTATGCAACATTGTTCAAATTACTTAAATTCCTTTAGTTGAGAATGTCTAATCATAGTTGGTTGCTGAAATTTTTTAATTTATTTGTTAATATGAGCCAACTATAAAATATATGAGTTGTTACATTGTTATATATGAGTGAATTGTGAAATTTTCTGATTCATTTGTTTAAATAGACAACAATTGTTAATATATGAGTTTTAAAAAGTTGTCTATCAATATAGGAAACTATAATTCAAATGCAACAAACTGAACCTGAACTTGATCAAGCAACTGCTTGGTATGAAGCGACAGGTGGTGTCAAGAAAGGAGGTTATGTGTTTGGGTTTGGATCAGATACCCAACACTACTTTCCCGAGGTGGCGAGACGGAAAAAGTCTAGAAATGGAGAATCATCCTCACATGTAGCTTGTGACGAAAAATTTGAACAATTAGATCAAACTAACAAGGAGATTCTAGAGAATCAAAAGAAGATTATGGGGTTGTTACAAGGTATATATAGTGCACATCCTGAGTTGGTAGAATCTGTTGCTCCTACAGCCGATAGCAATCAAAGTGGTGATGTTGGGCTGGATAACGTTGCTCCTATGGCCGATAGCAATCAAAGTGGTGATGTTGGGCAGGATAATCTTAGCATGATGATGATACACAATCTCCAACATAATCTTGTGATGCTATTTATTAAATGTGACAATATTTAGAATTGAAAAGTAGCTACTACTTTTTGAAATGTAAAGTAGCTACTACTTTTTGAAATGTAAAGTAGCTGCTAGTTTTTGAGATGTGAAGTTAGATAATGTAAAGTAGCTACTACTTTTGGAGACATGAAGTTAGATAATCTTCAAATGCAATTAAAATTGTTATTTTTTGGTGATGTTACATTATTGTTTAAAATTGTTTACTATTGCAGGGTAGAATATGCATTCAATTAATACAGCAGTGAAGTGCAATTATATATTTTTTTGCCAGTGACAGAATTTCCGACCACAATCTAGAAGTGGTCGGAAGCAACCCGACCACATCCAAATAGACTGGTCTGGAATTTCCGACCACCTTTCCGACCACCATGTGGTCGGAACTACCGGACCACCCAATTTGGTGGTGGTCGGGTTTCTTCCTACCACTTCCAGATTGTGGTCGGAAATTCCGACCACCATGCCCAATGGTCGGAATTTGCGACGGAGGATTCCGACCACCATGCCCAATGGTCGGAATTTGCGACGGAGGAATTTCCGGACGCCAACTTTGGTCGGAAAAATGGTCGGAAAGGGCGTTTCTGACAACTTTTAGCTCATTTCCGACCACTTTTGGGTGGTCGGAAATTACGCAATTTCCAGCAGTGTTAGTCTAGAAACCTTTAATGAAATTGTACGCAAATCTAACAGAGAACATACCTGAAGCCTCATGATTCCATGTTGGTTTATCCCTACTCTCATTTTCCTCTAGCATCAGAAGCGCTACGCGTTCTTTCACATTGTTAGGGAGGTTACTCATTCTATCCCAATTCCATCCCTCATTCGCATTCCAGTATTCACGC
Organism: Ipomoea triloba; assembly: GCF_003576645.1. NCBI lineage: Eukaryota > Viridiplantae > Streptophyta > Magnoliopsida > Solanales > Convolvulaceae > Ipomoea > Ipomoea triloba. The sequence goes on along the minus strand of NC_044925.1, from coordinate 18,997,384 downwards.
ACTGTCTCCCCACTCGTAGTAGCATGCATGCTATTTCGGAGGAAGCAGTTGAGGGATACGTCATGTACCTATGCATCCTCCCAAAATCTAATGGACTTACCATCTTTCACAATGAAACGAATGCCCTAATGCATAATAGGAAAGGTTGAGATGATTCCTCTCCAGACATTGGAGCTATCTTTCTTTGGTTTAAAAATTCCTAAACCTTGCTTTCTATAGGCATACTTGGCTCTCAAGATTTTCACCCATAGACTATCTCCCTCGTTGAGAATTCTCCATCCTAATTTAGCCATAAACGCAGTATTCACCTCCTTAGATGATCTAATTCCAGTCCACCCTCATTTCTTGCTTTAGTCACTTCTTCCCAATGAACCATGTGACATTTACACTTTTCATTAGTGCTCCCCCAAATGAATCTTCGATTTCTTTTATCAATTTCCTCCCAAATACCTGATGGCATAAGAATGGTTTGCATGATGTAGTATGGGATAATGTGAAGTACCGTTTGAGCTAAGACATGTCGCCCTGCCAAGGTGAGGAACTTCATCTTCCACCCATCAAGTCTCGCATCAATCTTTTCAAAGACGGGACCAAACATCTTATTTTTTATTTTTCCATGGATGGAAGGAACCCCATGTATTTTCCCAGATTACTTGTATGTAGATTGGATGCCAGTAAGATTCGTGATCATTCTCGCTTTTTCTTCATTTACATTCTTGGAGAAGAAAATCTGCGATTTGTTCAACCTGACCCTTTGAGCCGACGCCATACTAAACCTTTCGAGACAATCTTTAATCACCGTAATTTGCTCCTAAGAATAGCAGAATATATATATATATATATATATATATATATATATATAACGCAATGCACATGAGTTTTCTTTCTTCATACAATTTCACTTCTTTAGGAGCCCCATGGGAAAGTAAGAAATTAATAAAAGCAGTTCCAACAGCAATTCCTTGCATCCAGGTATTTCCATTGCATTCGTACCATAGTTGTAATTTCCTTCTAGAGTACAACAGCCGATTTCATAGGCATTCTGGCTTGATGAATGCTTGAAAAATCCCTTCCTTCTTTTTGGCTTATTCAACAAACGGTGTAAGACTGATCTCATCTCACTACTACACTATCTATGTCCTATTCTTATGCTCTTATACCTACTCCGATCGGAGATGAAAACAAGAGAGAATGAGTTGCTATTGAATTTGGTCTTAGATGGTTGGAAGATATAAGCAATAGCATGATAGGAATAACAGGTTGAATAGAGATGACATCACAATAGGATGAAGATAGAACTTCTTATCTGTTTTCACGTGGAAATGGGATAATGTAAAAATTTCTCTATTTTGATGTCGATTCCTCCACACTTCTAATCCTTGAAGAGGGAAGGCTAACTACTTGCTGGTTGGGAGTTATATGAGAGGTAATGTCTACGTATGGCTCCGTGAAAAAGGCAGGGGACATAAATGGCCTTGTTGTACCTCACTCTCGTCTCCAATATGATCTTAATGAGATGTGGGGCTTTGCATTTGAAATTTGTTGGGCTTCTCTTTTTCGAGTCTTGTGTCCTGACGCTTTTGTGCAATAAACCCCTCCGGCTAAAGACTAGTGGTAGGTGGTCCTGCAGAGCTTTCGGAAAAGGGTTACCTAGTGTGTAACTACATCAATGAACCGCGACGAACCCTCAGATGACCTATCTAAGATTAGGGGTGATCCTCAGTAGTGGTGACCCATTCGCTCTTCCACGGACTGGTACATGTACCGAATACTCATACGAGAAAGTTTACTCCTTGGTTTGGAACCTGGAGGGTTGCTCCGTTAAATCCTTTCTTTCTCGTCCAGTCAGGGGGTGCGGACACCCCTTAATCCCCCTCAGGGGGAGGGTCAATCGGACTTCCTACGGAAGTCTTAACTCATTACCCCATTGCTTCGCTTTCCCCTCGAGGGAATAGTGTAACTCTCTTTATTGGGAAAGGCCCTTATACCTCACCCTACGCTTTTGAGCTATGGGAGAGGTAATGTCTTCCCCCCCGCCCCGCCCAATTGCCATTCCTAGTCTTATCGTATGATTTTGTGGTTTTTAATTTATCATGTGAGCAGTTTGCCTTAGACTTTTTGCTTGTGATTTTGTGAATTTAGCTTTTAATTTATCCAATTTGTGATTTTGTGAATCAATGAATGTGAATGTCAGAATTCAGAATGTGAATTTGTTTAGTTTATGAATGTGAGCAAACGAGTAGTGTCTCAATTTGTTAAAACAGTGTCTCAAACTCTCAATTTGTCTCAATTTATATCAATTATATAAATTTGACCGCTGAGTAGTAATGTGAGTACTGTGAGCAGACAGTAGTGAGGCAATAAGTATGCCTAGATTTTATTGTTGTTGTTATAATTTTCTTAATTTTGTTTTATTGGTTCAGTTATAAAAAAAAAATCAAAAGAAAATTAACTTGTGGGGATTCATCTAGTCAAGGTAGTCACAGACATTGTATTTGAACATTTTTTTTTAAATTTAGTTTACATTTGCTTCTTCGCCCCCCCCCCCCCCCCCGCCGCCTCAAAAGGATTCTCAAAAGAAATCCTGGCTCCGCCCCAGCTTACATGTCATATTTATACTTGAAATTTAATAAGACTAATATAGTTTTAGTATCATAACTAGGGACGGAGCCAGAAAATCGAATGAGTGGGGCCGAAATATAAATTACGTTAGAAATGTCAATGACAAAATATCAAACAAGAATAATAAGGTTAAAATACAAAATACGTTATAAATTATAATAGAATGTTTTTTATAGATTACACGATCGTTAGGGTCGGAGCAAAAAATATACTTGAGTGTGTTGAATATGTGAAAGTATTTATGACAAAATATAAAACATAATGAATTAGATAAAATAATTTGAAACACTATATTTATAAATACAATAAGAATAAATGTTGCTAATAGATTGAACCAATGACATAGACTTTCTAATTCTAACATCGAGTTTAGAATTCAACCAACCAAACTACTCAAACTATTAATAATTTCAACATAAATATAAATTTTATATATAGTTTAATGCCATATACATACGTGCATATAGGGGTGTGCAATTTACTGAAATTTTTCGGTTAACCGACTTAACCGAAAAATTTCGGTTAACCATTAACCGAACCGAAAAATTCGATTCGGTTAATGGTTAAATAAATCTTGAAACTTCAGTTAAACGGTTAATTCAGTTCCAAAGGCCGGTTAACTGAACTAACCAAACAGTTAACCGAATATATANATATATATATATATATATATATATATATATATATATATATATATATATATATATATATCCACTATACTAATAAGAGCTAAAGAGAGTTAGGCCTAAAATGGGTAGAAAAAATGGCGGTCAAATTATTTAATCAAATGGATGGTTCAGATCGTTTAGATTTATATTTTTTCATGAGATTTCCTAATTTATTCTTAATTATATGATTATCCGTTAAGTTTTCCGTTAAATATTCTCTTCTCCGATCCGTTAGTATTCCGTTAACTTTTAACTTACCCATTAATTTTTATAAGAAAAGTCTTAGGTTCGAACCTCATCCCAATCAAATTTGGCATAATTAAGTTTCTCACTCTATTTTAATCTTATTAAATTAAATAAATTAGTAGCTACAACAAAAAATGATACATATGTATTTCTTTAATTTAGAATTATGTGTCTACAATGCCTTTTTGAAAAAAAAATTTATTCATTATCAAAAAATTAAATTAAATAAGAGAAATAATTTCATTAGTTATATATTGTCTTTATTTTCTCTCATGCAAAGATTCTTTACATTTAAATTTATCAATTGATATTCATTACATTTTCCATTATCTTATTTTTACTATATCTTGTAATTAAATTTCAAAGTTATAATACAAAATAATGTTATATATTTATTTATCAAATATTTTATTAATACCATGAAATTTTTTTTTAAATTGAAGCTAATTATATCAACTACTGGGGGATTGGTTGACAAAGAGAGTACTCAAATAACCCAACAAATTGAAGCGGGATCACTCTATTTTACTCTTATTGAATTAAATAAATTAGTAGTTACAACAAAAAATGATACATGTGGATTTTTTTAATTTAGAATTTTGTGTCTACAATGCCTTTATTTAAAAAAATATTCATTATCAATAAATCAATAAATTAAATAAGAAAAATAATTTCATTAGTTATATTGTCTTTATTTTCTCTAATGCAAAGATTTTGTACATTCAAAGTCATCAATTGATATTCATTACATTGTCAATTATGTTCTTTTTACACTATCTTGTAATTAAATATCAAAGTTATAATACAAAATAATGTTATATATTTATTTACCAAGTATTATATTAATACCATGAAAAAATAAAAAAGTTAGTTTGAAACCAATCATATTAACTACTTGGGGAGCTGGGGATTTGTTGACAATAAAAGTACTCAAATAACCCATTAGCCAGCAAATTGAAACGAGAAACGACCTTTTAATATCTTTGAAATACATCATATTTAAAATTTTCAAATTTTTACTAATTTATTTAATCTTTTTCCTTAAACTACGGATTTCTTTATCCACAATAACTCATTCAACAATAATGGTTGAACCAAATGAACCTCGAGCAGAACACTTAAAGGAAAGTCCATAACTCATATATCATAATCTCATTGCATGACATTCTCATCTATGCTACCAACAATAATCCAATTGCAAATAACACACTACCAACAAAAAGGAAGAGAACAAATAGTAAAGATGAAGACAATGACAATGTTACTCAAAAGAGAAATAAGAATACTTAGAAAAATTCAAACTAAAGGTAGTATTTATTTAGACTATCATTTCTAGACCAAATATTTAGACTATCGATTTTACAAAGTTACAAACATTTATTTTAGTGATAATTATAATAAATTTCCTATATTATCTTGGATTCATATTTAAATAAACAAATTCGACATTCAATTACCTATGTATAAACTTCTCCTATATAATCTTGCATTGATATATTTTCAAATATTTATTTAAATATAAACATTGGGCATTAATCCATTCGCGCAATGCGCGTGTAAAACTAGTATATATATATATATATATATATATATATATATATATATATATATATATATAGAGAGAGAGAGAGAGAGAGAGATAAATAATTAAATATAAATACTAAATACTAATTGGAATGAAGATTTGAAGTTATAGATGTTTGAATATTTGAAGTTATGGATGATTTGTATTTTATTTTAATTGGATTTATTAGTTTAGGTGTTATTTTTAGAATTTTATATTTTAGGTTTAAAAAGTTCAGTTAATCGGTTAATCGAAAAAAAAATTGGTTCGGTTAATTCGGTAACACAAACTTCGGTTCGGTTAAAGGTTAAAGGTTTTAAAATTTTGGTTAATTCGGTTCGGTTAAAACGGTTCATTTAACCGAATGCACCCCCCTACACACACACACATAATATATATATATATATATATATATATATATATATATATATATATATATATATATATATATATATATATATATATATATATATATATATATATATATATATATAT